>NC_080079.1:45344758-45517880 GCF_949987535.1 Balaenoptera acutorostrata
GTGAGTGTGAGAGTGAGTCCGAGTGTAAGGGTGAGAGGGAACCCCAGTGAGTGAGGGTGAGAGGGAACTGAGTGTGCAAAGGCGAGAGGGATCTGAGTGAGGGAGGGTGTCAGGGAGTCTAGGTGAGTGAAAGTGAAGGGGAGCCTGAGTGAGGGAGGGTGAGAGCGAGGTCACAGTAAAGGAGGGTGAGAGCGAGATCACAATGAGGGAGGGAGGGAGGGAGGCAGCCTGAGTGACAGTAGTTGTGAGGGAGCCTGAGAGAGGAAGGGAGAGTGGTAGCATAGGTGAGTGAGTGTGAGAGGAAACCCGAGTGAGGGAGGGTGAGAGGGACCTGAGTGAGGGAGGGTTCCAGGGAGTCTAGGTGAGTGAAGGTGAGGGGGAGCCTGAGTGAGGGAGGGTGTGAGGGAGCCCCAGTGAGGGTGAGAGGCAGCCGAGTCAGTGAGCTTGAGAGGGATCCCGAATGAGTGAGGGTGACACAGAGCCCGAGTGAGTCAGTGTGTGTGGGAGGCTGAGTGATGGATGGGGAGAGCGAGATCACAATGAGGGAGGGAGGGAGGCTGCCTGAGTGACAGTAGTTGTGAGGGAGCCTGAGAGAGGGCGGGTGAGTGGTAGCATAGGTGAGTGAGTGTGAGAGTGAGCCCGAGGGAGGGTGAAAGGGAACCCGAGTGAGTGAGGTTGAGAAGGAGTCTGAGTGAGAGATGGTGAGAGTGAGGTCACAATGAGGGAGTGTGGGAGAGATCCTGAGTGACAGAAGCTGTGAGTGAGCCTGAGAGAGGGAGGATGTGAGGGAGTCCAGGTGAGTGAGTGTGAGACGATGCCTGAGTGAGTGAGGGTGATAGGGAGCGCTAGTGAGAGAGGGTGAGAGCGATGTCACAATGAGGGAGGGTGGGAGAGAGCCTGAGTGACAGAAGTTGTGAGGGAGCCTGAGAGAGGGAAGGTGTAAGGGAGCATAGGTGAGTGAGGGTGAGGGGGAGCCAAAGTGACGGAGGGTGACAGGGAGCCCCAGGGAGGGAGGGTGAGATGGAACTCAAGTGAGTGAGGGTGAGAGGGACCTCAGTGAGGGAGAGTTAAAGGAAGTCTAGGTGAGTGAAGGTGAGGGGGAGCCTGAGTGAGGGAGAGTGAGACCGAGGTCACAGGGAAGGTGGGTGAGAGCGAGGTACAATGAGGGAGGGTGACAGGGAACCTCAGTGACACAGGTGGCCAGAGAGACTGAGTGAGAGAGAGTGAGGGGGATCTCGAGTGAGTTAGAATGCCAGGGAACCGAAATGAGTCAGGGTGACAGGGAGTCTGAGTGAGGGAGTGTGAAAGGGAGCTTGAGTGAGGGAGGCTTAAATGGATCCCGAGTGAGTGAGGGAGACAGAGAGCCCGAATGAGTCAGGGTGAGAAAGCAACTGAGTGAGGGAAGGTGAGAGAGAGCTGAGTGAGAGAGGGTTAGAGGGAGCCTAGGTGAGTGAGGGTGAGCGGGAGCCGCAGTGAGGGAGGGAGAGAGCGAGGTCAAAATGACTGAGGGTGAGAGGGAGCCTGAGTGAGAGAGGTTGCCAGGGAGCTTGAAATAGGGAGTGCCTGAATGAGGGAAGGTGAGAGGGCCTCTGAGTGATGGAGGGTGAGAGCAAGGTCACAATGAGGGAGAGTGAGAGGGAAGCTAAGTGAGACGGGTTGCCAGGGAGCCGGAGTGAGGGCGGGAGAGAGGGAGTCTGAGTGAGGGAGAGAGGGATTCCCACTTAGGGAGTGTGAGAGGGAGACTGAGTAAAGGAGGGTATGAGGGAGCCCCAGTGAGGGAGGGTGAGAGGGAGCCCGAGTGAGTGAGTGTGACAGGGAACCCGAATAAGTCACGGTGAGAGGGAGCCTGAGTGAGGGAGGGTATGAGGGAGCCTGAGTGAGGGAGGGTGTGAGGGAGCCCCAGTGAGGGTGAGAGGGAGCCGAGTCAGTGAGCGTGAGAGGGATCGCGAATGAGTGAGGGTGACAGGGAGCCCGAGTGAGTCAGTGTGAGGGTATGAGGGAGCCTGAGTGAGGGAGGGTGTGAGGGAGCCCCAGTGAGGGTGAGAGGGAGCCGAGTCAGTGAGCGTGAGAGGGATCCCGAATGAGTGAGGGTGACAGGGAGCCCGAGTGAGTCAGTGTGAGAGACAGCCTGAGTGATAGAGGGTGAGAGCGAGATCACAATGAGGGAGGGTGGGAGGCAGCCTGAGTGACAATAGTCGTGAGGGAGCCTGAGAGAGGGAGGGTGAGTGGTAGCATAGGTGAGTGAGTGTGAGAGTGAGTCCGAGTGTAAGGGTGAGAGGGAACCCCAGTGAGTGAGGGTGAGAGGGAACTGAGTGTGCAAAGGCGAGAGGGATCTGAGTGAGGGAGGGTGTCAGGGAGTCTAGGTGAGTGAAAGTGAAGGGGAGCCTGAGTGAGGGAGGGTGAGAGCGAGGTCACAGTAAAGGAGGGTGAGAGCGAGATCACAATGAGGGAGGGAGGGAGGGAGGCAGCCTGAGTGACAGTAGTTGTGAGGGAGCCTGAGAGAGGAAGGGAGAGTGGTAGCATAGGTGAGTGAGTGTGAGAGGAAACCCGAGTGAGGGAGGGTGAGAGGGACCTGAGTGAGGGAGGGTTCCAGGGAGTCTAGGTGAGTGAAGGTGAGGGGGAGCCTGAGTGAGGGAGGGTGTGAGGGAGCCCCAGTGAGGGTGAGAGGCAGCCGAGTCAGTGAGCTTGAGAGGGATCCCGAATGAGTGAGGGTGACACAGAGCCCGAGTGAGTCAGTGTGTGTGGGAGGCTGAGTGATGGATGGGGAGAGCGAGATCACAATGAGGGAGGGAGGGAGGCTGCCTGAGTGACAGTAGTTGTGAGGGAGCCTGAGAGAGGGCGGGTGAGTGGTAGCATAGGTGAGTGAGTGTGAGAGTGAGCCCGAGGGAGGGTGAAAGGGAACCCGAGTGAGTGAGGTTGAGAAGGAGTCTGAGTGAGAGATGGTGAGAGTGAGGTCACAATGAGGGAGTGTGGGAGAGATCCTGAGTGACAGAAGCTGTGAGTGAGCCTGAGAGAGGGAGGATGTGAGGGAGTCCAGGTGAGTGAGTGTGAGACGATGCCTGAGTGAGTGAGGGTGATAGGGAGCGCTAGTGAGAGAGGGTGAGAGCGATGTCACAATGAGGGAGGGTGGGAGAGAGCCTGAGTGACAGAAGTTGTGAGGGAGCCTGAGAGAGGGAAGGTGTAAGGGAGCATAGGTGAGTGAGGGTGAGGGGGAGCCAAAGTGACGGAGGGTGACAGGGAGCCCCAGGGAGGGAGGGTGAGATGGAACTCAAGTGAGTGAGGGTGAGAGGGACCTGAGTGAGGGAGAGTTAAAGGAAGTCTAGGTGAGTGAAGGTGAGGGGGAGCCTGAGTGAGGGAGAGTGAGACCGAGGTCACAGGGAAGGTGGGTGAGAGCGAGGTACAATGAGGGAGGGTGACAGGGAACCTCAGTGACACAGGTGGCCAGAGAGACTGAGTGAGAGAGAGTGAGGGGGATCTCGAGTGAGTTAGAATGCCAGGGAACCGAAATGAGTCAGGGTGACAGGGAGTCTGAGTGAGGGAGTGTGAAAGGGAGCCTGAGTGAGGGAGGCTTAAATGGATCCCGAGTGAGTGAGGGAGACAGAGAGCCCGAATGAGTCAGGGTGAGAAAGCAACTGAGTGAGGGAAGGTGAGAGAGAGCTGAGTGAGAGAGGGTTAGAGGGAGCCTAGGTGAGTGAGGGTGAGCGGGAGCCGCAGTGAGGGAGGGAGAGAGCGAGGTCAAAATGACTGAGGGTGAGAGGGAGCCTGAGTGAGAGAGGTTGCCAGGGAGCTTGAAATAGGGAGTGCCTGAATGAGGGAAGGTGAGAGGGCCTCTGAGTGATGGAGGGTGAGAGCAAGGTCACAATGAGGGAGAGTGAGAGGGAAGCTAAGTGAGACGGGTTGCCAGGGAGCCGGAGTGAGGGCGGGAGAGAGGGAGTCTGAGTGAAGGAGAGAGGGATTCCCACTTAGGGAGTGTGAGAGGGAGACTGAGTAAAGGAGGGTATGAGGGAGCCCCAGTGAGGGAGGGTGAGAGGGAGCCCGAGTGAGTGAGTGTGACAGGGAACCCGAATAAGTCACGGTGAGAGGGAGCCTGAGTGATGGAGGATGAGAGCGAGGTCACAATGAGGGAGGGTGAAAGGTAGCCTGAGTGAGAGAGGTTTCCAGGGAGACTGAGTGAGAGTGGTTCCCAGGGAAACTAAGTGAGGGAGGAAGAGAGGGAGCCTGAGTGAGGGAGAGAGGGAAACTGAGGGAGGGAAGGTTAGAGAGACCTGAGTGAGGGAGGGTTACAGGGAGTCTAGGTGAGTGAATGTGAGGGGGAGCCTGACTGAGGGTGAGAGCGAGGTCACAGTGAAGGAGGGTGAGAGCGAGGTCACAATGAAGTGGGGGTGACAGGGAGCCTGAATGAGACAGGTTGCCTGGGAGACTGAGTGAGGGAGGGAGAGAGGGAGCCTGAGTGAGGGAAGGTGTGAGGGAGACCCAATGAGGGAGTCTTATAGGGAGTCCAAGTGAGGGAGAGTGACATGGATCTCGAGTGGGTGAGGGTGATAGGGAGCCTGAGTGATGGAGGATGAGAGCTAGGGCACATTGAGGGAGGGTGGGATGGAGCTTGAGTGAGAGAGGTTCTGAGGGAGCCGGTGTGAGGGAGCCCCAGTGAGGCTGAGAGGGAGCCAAGTCAGTGAGCGTGAGACGGATCCCGAATGAGTGAGGGTGACAGGGAGCCAGAGTGAGTCAGTGTGAGAGGGAGCCTGAGTGATAGAGGGTGAGAGCGAGATCACCATGAGGGAGGGTGGGAGGCAGCCTGAGTGACAGTAGTCGTGAGGGAGCCTGAGAGACTGAGGCTGAGAGGGAGCAAGGTGAGTGAGTATGAGAGGGAGCCCGAAGGCGTGAGGGTGAGGGAACCCCAGTGAGTGACGGTGAGATGGAGCCTGAGAGAGGGCGAGAGGGACCTGAGTGAGGGAGGGTATGAAGGAGCCTGAGTGAGGGAAGGTTTGAGGGAGACCCAATGAGGGAGGCTTATAGGGAGCCCAAGTGAGGTAGAGTGATAATGATCCCGAGTGAGTGAGGGTGAGCGGGATCCCGAGTGAGTGAGAGAGAGAGATCACAATGACGGAGGGAAGGAGGCAGCCTGAGTGACAGTAGTTGTGAGCGAGCCTGAGAGAGGGAGGGTGAGTGAGTGTGAGAGTGATTCCGAGTGCGTGAGGGTGAGAGGGAACCCCAGTGAGTGAGGGTGAGAGGGAACCCCAGTGAGTGAGGGTGAGAGGGAACCCCAGTGAGTGAGGGTGAGAGGGAACCCGAATGAGTCAGGGTGAGAGGGAGCCTGAGTGATGGAGAGTGAGAGCGAGGTCAAAATGAGGGAGGGTGAGAGCGTGGTCACAAAGAGGGAGGGTGAAAGGTAGCCTGAGTGAGACAGGTTGCCAGGGAGACTGAGTGAGAGTGGTTACCAGGGAAACTGAGTGAGGAAGGGAGAGAGGGAACCTGAGTGAGTGAGAGACGGAGTCTGAGTGAGGGAGTGTGAAAGGGAGCCTGAGTGAGGGAGGCTATGAGGGAGCCTGAGTGAGGGAAAGTGTGAGGGAACCCAAGTGAGGGAGAGTGATAGGGATCCCGAGTGAGTGAGGGTGACAGGGAGCCTGAGTGATGGAGGATGAGAGCTAGGGCACAATGAGGGAGGGTGGGATGGAGACTGAGTGAGACATGTTCTGAGGGAGCCTGAGTGTGGGAGGGTGTGAGGGAGCCCCAGTGAGTGTGAGAGGAAGCCGAGTGAGTGAGGGTGAGAGGAATCCCGAGTGCCTGAGGGTGACAGGGAGCCCGAGTGAGTCAGTGTGTGTGGGAGCCTGAATGATGGAGGGTGAGAGCGAGATCACAATGAGGCAGGGAGGGAGGCAGCCTGAGTGACAGTAGTCGTGAGGGAGCCTGAGAGAGGGAGGGTGAGTGAGTGTGAGAGTGAGTCCGAGTGTGTGAGGGTGAGAGGGAACCCCAGTGAGGGAGGGTGAGAGGGAAGTGAGTGTGCAAAGGCGAGAGGGACCTGAGTGAGGGAGGGTGTCAGGGAGTCTAGGTGAGTGAAGGTGAAGGGGAGCCTGAGTGAGGGAGGGTGAGAGCGAGGTCACAGGGAGAGTGAGGGAGGGTGAGAGCGAGGTCACAGGGAAGGAGGGTGAGATCGAAGTACAATGAGGGAGGGTGACAGGGAGCCTCAGTAAGACAGGTGGCTATGGAGACTGAGTGAGGGAGAGTGAGAGGGATCTCGAGTGAGTTAGGATGCCAGGGAGCCGAAATGTGTCAGGGTGACAGGGAGCCTGAGTGATGTAGGGAGAGAGCGAGATCACAATGAGGGAGGAGAGGGAGCCCAAGTGAGTCAGTGTGAGAGGGAGCCTGAGTGACAGAGGGTGAGAGCGAGATCACAATGAGGGAGGGTGGGAGGCAGCCTGAGTGACAGTAGTCGTGAGGGAGACTGAGAGAGTGAGGGTGAAAGGGAGCATAGGTGAGTAAGTGTGAGACGGAGCCCGAAGGAGTGAGGGTGAGGGAGCTCAAAGGAGTGAGGGTGAGGGAACCCGAGTGAGTGACGGTGAGATGGAGCCTGAGTGAGGGCGAGAGGGACCTGAGTGCAGAAGGGTATGAAGGAGCCTGTGTGAGGGAAGGTTTGAGGGAGACCCAAAGAGGGAGGCTTATAGGGAGGCCAAGTGAGGTAGAGTGATAGGGATCCCTAGTGAGTGAGTGTGACAGGGAGCTTGACTGATGGACGGTGAGAGCTAGGGCACAATGAGGGAGGGTGGCATGGAGCTTGAGTGATAGCATTTCTGAGGGAGCCTGAGTAAGGGAGTGTGTGAAGGAGCCCCAGTGATGCTGAGAGGGAGACGAGTGAGTGAGGGTGAGCGGGATTCCGAGTGAGTGAGAGCGAGATCACAATGAGGGAGGGAGGGAGGCAGCCTCAGTGACAGTAGTTGTGAGGGAGCCTGAGAGAGGGAGGGTGAGTGGTAGCATAGGTGAGTGAGTGTGAGAGTGAACCCGAGTGAGTGAGTGTGAGAGTGAACCCGAGTGAGTGAGGGTGAGAAGGAGCTTGAGTGAGAGAGGATTAGAGGGAGTCTAGGTGAGTGAAGGAGAGGGGGAGCCTGAGTGAGGGAGGGTAAGAGCGAGGTCACAGGAGAGGAGGGTGAGAGCGAGGTACAATGAGGGAGGGTGACAGGGAGCCGGAGTGAGTCAGGTGGCCAGGGAGACTGAGTGAGGGAGAGTGAGAGGGATCTCGAGTGAGTTAGGATGTCAGGGAGCCGAAATGAGTCAGGGTGACAGGGAGTCTGAGTGAGGGAGTGTGAAAGGGAGCCTGAGTGAGGGAAGGTGTGAGGGAGATCCAGTGAGGGAGGTTTAAAGGGATCCCAAGTGAGGGAGAGTGAGAGGGATCTCGAGTGAGTGAGGGTGACAGCCCGAATGAGTCAGGGTGAGAAAGCAACTGAGTGAGGGAAGGAGAGAGGGAGCTGAGTGAGGGAGGGTTAGAGGGAGCCTAGGTGAGTGAGGGTGAGCGGGAGCCGCAGTGAGGGAGGGTGAGAGAGAGCCTGAGTGAGAGACGTTGCCAGGGAGCTTGAAATAGGGAGTGTATGAGGGAGCCTGAGTGAGGAACTGTGTGAGGGAGCCTGAATGAGGGAAGGTGAGAGGGCCCCTGAGTAATGGAGGGTGAGAGCAAGGTCACAATGAGGGAGAGTGAGAGGGAAGCTAAGTGAGACGGGTTGCCAGGGAGACGGAGTGAGGGCGGGAGAGAGGGAGTCTGAGTGAGGGAGAGAAGGATTCCCACTTAGGGAGTGTGAGAGGGAGACTGAGTAAAGGAGGGTATGAGGGAGCCCCAGTGAGGGAGGGTGAGAGGGAGCCCGAGTGAGTGAGTGTGACAGGGAACCCGAATAAGTCACGGTGAGAGGGAGGTTCACAATGAGGTAGGGTGAAAGGTAGCCTGAGTGAGAGAGGTTCACAGGGAGACTGAGTGAGAGTGGTTCCCAGGGAAACTGAGTGAGGGAGGGAGAGAGGGAGCCTGAGTGAGGGAGAGAGGGAAGCTGAGGGAGGGAAGGTTAGAGAGACCTGAGTGAGGGAGGGTTACAGGGAGTCTAGGTGAGTGAATGTGAGGGGGAGCCTGAGTGAGGCAGGGTGAGAGCGAGGTCACAGTAAAGGAGGGTGAGAGCGAGATCACAATGAGGGAGGGAGGGAGGCAGCCTGAGTGACAGTAGTTGTGAGGGAGCCTGAGAGAGGGAGGGTGAGTGGTAGCATAGGTGAGTGAGGGTGAGAGGGAACCCGAGTAAGTGACGGTGAGAAGGAGTCTGAGTGAGAGATGGTGAGAGTGAGGTCACAATGAGGGAGTGTGGGAGAGATCCTGAGTGACAGAAGCTGTGAGGGAGCCTGAGAGAGGGAGGATGTGAGGGAGCCCAGGTGAGTGAGTGTGAGACGATGCCTGAGTGAGTGAGGGTGATAGGGAGCCCTAGTGAGAGAGGGTGAGAGCAATGTCACAATGAGGAAGGGTGGGAGGGAGCCTGAGTGACAGAAGTTGTGAGGGAGCCTGAGAGAGGGAAGGTGTAAGGGAGCATAGGTGAGTGAGGGTGAGGGGGAGCCAAAGTGACGGAGGGTGACAGGGAGCCCCAGGGAGGGAGGGTGAGATGGAACTCAAGTGAGTGAGGGTGAGAGGGACCTGAGTGAGAGAGGGTTACAGGCAGTCTAGGTGAGTGAGGTGAGGGGGAGCCTGAGTGAGGGAGGGTGAGAGTGAGGTCACAGGGAAGGAGGGTGAGAGCGAGGTACAATGAGGGAGGGTGACAGGGAGCCTCAGTGAGACAGGTGGCCAGGGAGACTGAGTGAGGGAGAGTGAGAGGGATCTCGAGTGAGTCAGAATGCCAGGGAGCCGAAATGAGTCAGGGTGACAGGGAGTCTGAGTGAGGGAGTGTGAAAGGGAGCCTGAGTGACGGAGGGTATGAGGGAGCCTGAGTGAGGCAAGGTCCAGTGAGGGAGGCTTAAATGGATCCCGAGTGAGTGAGGGAGACAGAGAGCCCGAATGAGTCAGGGTGAGAAAGCAACTGAGTGAGGGAAGGTGAGAGAGAGCTGAGTGAGAGAGGGTTAGAGGGAGCCTAGGTGAGTGAGGGTGAGCGGGAGCCGCAGTGAGGGAGGGAGAGAGCGAGGTCAAAATGACTGAGGGTGAGAGGGAGCCTGAGTGAGAGAGGTTGCCAGGGAGCTTGAAATAGGGAGTGTATGAGGGAGACTGAGTGAGGAACTGTGTGAGGGAGCCTGAATGAGGGAAGGTGAGAGGGCCTCTGAGTGATGGAGGGTGAGAGCAAGGTCACAATGAGGGAGAGTGAGAGGGAAGCTAAGTGAGACGGGTTGCCAGGGAGACGGAGTGAGGGCGGGAGAGAGGGAGTCTGAGTGAGGGACAGAGGGATTCCCACTTAGGGAGTGTGAGAGGGAGACTGAGTAAAGGAGGGTATGAGGGAGCCCCAGTGAGGGAGGGTGAGAGGGAGCCCGAGTGAGTGAGTGTGACAGGGAACCCGAATAAGTCACGGTGAGAGGGAGCCTGAGTGACAGGGGATGAGAGCGAGGTCACAATGAGGGAGGGTGAAAGGTAGCCTGAGTGAGAGAGGTTCCCAAGGAGACTGAGTGAGAGTGGTTCCCAAGGAAACTGAGTGAGGGAGGGAGAGAGGGAGCCTGAGTGAGGGAGAGAGGCAAACTGGGGGAGGGAAGGTTAGAGAGACCTGAGTGAGGGAGGGTTACAGGGAGTCTAGGTGAGTGAATGTGAGGGGGAGCCTGATGGAGGGTGAGAGCGAGGTCACAGTGAAGGAGGGTGAGAGCGAGGTCACAATGAAGTGGGGGTGACAGGGAGTCTGAATGAGACAGGTTGCCTGGGAGACTGAGTGAGGGAGGGAGAGAGGGAGCCAGAGGGAGGGAGAGAGGGAGTCTGAGTGAGGGAGAGTGAAAGGGAGCCTGAGTGAGGGAGGGCACAATGAGGGAGGGTGGGATGGAGCTTGAGTGAGAGAGGTTCTGAGGGAGCCTGAGTGAGGGAGGGTGTGAGGGAGCCCCAGTGAGACTGAGAGGGACCTGAGTCAGTGAGCGTGAGAGGGATCCCGAATGAGTGAGGGTGACAGGGAGCCGGAGTGAGTCAGTGTGAGAGGGAGCCTGAGTGATAGAGGGTGAGAGGGAGATCACAATGAGGGAGGGTGGGAGGCAGCCTGAGTGACAGTAGTCGTGAGGGAGCCTGAGAGACTGAGACTGAGAGGGAGCATAGGTGAGTGAGTATGAGAGGGAGCCCGAAGGCGTGCGTGTGAGGGAACCCCAGTGAGTGACGGTGAGATGGAGCCTGAGGGAGGGCGAGAGGGAACTGAGTGTGCGAAGGCGAGAGGGACCTGAGTGAGGGAGGGTATGAAGGAGCCTGAGTGAGGGAAGGTTTGAGGGAGACCCAATGAGGGAGGCTTATAGGGAGCCCAAGTGAGGTAGAGTGATAGTGATCCGGTGTGAGTGAGGGTGACAGGGAGCCTGACTGATGGACGGTGAGAGCTAGGGCGCAATGAGGGAGGGTGGGATGGAGCTTCAGTGAGAGAGTTTCTGAGGGAGCCTGGGTGAGGGAGGGTGTGAGGGAGCCCCAGTGAGGCTGAGAGGGAGCCGAGTGAGTGAGGGTGAGCGGGATCCCGAGTGAGTGAGAGCGAGATCACAATGACGGAGGGAAGGAGGCAGCCTGAGTGACAGAAGTTGTGAGGGAGCCTGAGAGAGGGAGGGTGAGTGAGTGTGAGAGTGAGTCCGAGTACGTGAGGGTGAGAGGGAACCCCAGGGAGTGAGGGTGAGAGGGAACCCGAATGAGTCAGGGTGAGAGGGAGCCTGAGTGATGGAGGGTGAGAGCGAGGTCACAATGAGGGAGGGTGAGAGCTAGATCAAAAAGAGGGAGGGTGAAAGGTAGCCTGACTGAGAGAGGTTGCCAGGGAGACTGACTGAGAGTGGTTGCCAGGGAAACTGAGTGAGGAAGGGAGACAGGGAGCCTGAGTCAGTAAGAGACGGAGTCTGAGTGAGGGAGTGTGAAAGGGAGCCTGAGTGAGGGAGGGTATGAGGGAGCCTGAGTGAGGGAGGGTGTGAGGGAGCCCCAGTGAGGGTGAGAGGGAGCCGAGTCAGTGAGCGTGAGAGGGATCGCGAATGAGTGAGGGTGACAGGGAGCCCGAGTGAGTCAGTGTGAGGGTATGAGGGAGCCTGAGTGAGGGAGGGTGTGAGGGAGCCCCAGTGAGGGTGAGAGGGAGCCGAGTCAGTGAGCGTGAGAGGGATCCCGAATGAGTGAGGGTGACAGGGAGCCCGAGTGAGTCAGTGTGAGAGACAGCCTGAGTGATAGAGGGTGAGAGCGAGATCACAATGAGGGAGGGTGGGAGGCAGCCTGAGTGACAATAGTCGTGAGGGAGCCTGAGAGAGGGAGGGTGAGTGGTAGCATAGGTGAGTGAGTGTGAGAGTGAGTCCGAGTGTAAGGGTGAGAGGGAACCCCAGTGAGTGAGGGTGAGAGGGAACTGAGTGTGCAAAGGCGAGAGGGATCTGAGTGAGGGAGGGTGTCAGGGAGTCTAGGTGAGTGAAAGTGAAGGGGAGCCTGAGTGAGGGAGGGTGAGAGCGAGGTCACAGTAAAGGAGGGTGAGAGCGAGATCACAATGAGGGAGGGAGGGAGGGAGGCAGCCTGAGTGACAGTAGTTGTGAGGGAGCCTGAGAGAGGAAGGGAGAGTGGTAGCATAGGTGAGTGAGTGTGAGAGGAAACCCGAGTGAGGGAGGGTGAGAGGGACCTGAGTGAGGGAGGGTTCCAGGGAGTCTAGGTGAGTGAAGGTGAGGGGGAGCCTGAGTGAGGGAGGGTGTGAGGGAGCCCCAGTGAGGGTGAGAGGCAGCCGAGTCAGTGAGCTTGAGAGGGATCCCGAATGAGTGAGGGTGACACAGAGCCCGAGTGAGTCAGTGTGTGTGGGAGGCTGAGTGATGGATGGGGAGAGCGAGATCACAACGAGGGAGGGAGGGAGGCTGCCTGAGTGACAGTAGTTGTGAGGGAGCCTGAGAGAGGGCGGGTGAGTGGTAGCATAGGTGAGTGAGTGTGAGAGTGAGCCCGAGTGAGGGTGAAAGGGAACCCGAGTGAGTGAGGTTGAGAAGGAGTCTGAGTGAGAGATGGTGAGAGTGAGGTCACAATGAGGGAGTGTGGGAGAGATCCTGAGTGACAGAAGCTGTGAGGGAGCCTGAGAGAGGGAGGATGTGAGGGAGTCCAGGTGAGTGAGTGTGAGACGATGCCTGAGTGAGTGAGGGTGATAGGGAGCGCTAGTGAGAGAGGGTGAGAGCGATGTCACAATGAGGGAGGGTGGGAGAGAGCCTGAGTGACAGAAGTTGTGAGGGAGCCTGAGAGAGGGAAGGTGTAAGGGAGCATAGGTGAGTGAGGGTGAGGGGGAGCCAAAGTGACGGAGGGTGACAGGGAGCCCCAGGGAGGGAGGGTGAGATGGAACTCAAGTGAGTGAGGGTGAGAGGGACCTGAGTGAGGGAGAGTTAAAGGAAGTCTAGGTGAGTGAAGGTGAGGGGGAGCCTGAGTGAGGGAGAGTGAGACCGAGGTCACAGGGAAGGTGGGTGAGAGCGAGGTACAATGAGGGAGGGTGACAGGGAGCCTCAGTGAGACAGGTGGCCAGGGAGACTGAGTGAGGGAGAGTGAGGGGGATCTCGAGTGAGTTAGAATGCCAGGGAGCCGAAATGAGTCAGGGTGACAGGGAGTCTGAGTGAGGGAGTGTGAAAGGGAGCCTGAGTGAGGGAGGCTTAAATGGATCCCGAGTGAGTGAGGGAGACAGAGAGCCCGAATGAGTCAGGGTGAGAAAGCAACTGAGTGAGGGAAGGTGAGAGAGAGCTGAGTGAGAGAGGGTTAGAGGGAGCCTAGGTGAGTGAGGGTGAGCGGGAGCGGCAGTGAGGGAGGGAGAGAGCGAGGTCAAAATGACTGAGGGTGAGAGGGAGCCTGAGTGAGAGAGGTTGCCAGGGAGCTTGAAATAGGGAGTGCCTGAATGAGGGAAGGTGAGAGGGCCTCTGAGTGATGGAGGGTGAGAACAAGGTCACAATGAGGGAGAGTGAGAGGGAAGCTAAGTGAGACGGGTTGCCAGGGAGCCGGAGTGAGGGCGGGAGAGAGGGAGTCTGAGTGAGGGAGAGAGGGATTCCCACTTAGGGAGTGTGAGAGGGAGACTGAGTAAAGGAGGGTATGAGGGAGCCCCAGTGAGGGAGGGTGAGAGGAAGCCCGAGTGATGGAGGATGAGAGCGATGTCACAATGAGGGAGGGTGAAAGGTAGCCTGAGTGAGAGAGGTTTCCAGGGAGACTGAATGAGAGTGGTTCCCAGGGAAACTAAGTGAGGGAGGAAGAGAGGGAGCCTGAGTGAGGGAGAGAGGGAAACTGAGGGAGGGAAGGTTAGAGAGACCTGAGTGAGGGAGGGTTACAGGGAGTCTAGGTGAGTGAATGTGAGGGGGAGCCTGACTGAGGGTGAGAGCGAGGTCACAGTGAAGGAGGGTGAGAGCGAGGTCACAATGAAGTGGGGGTGACAGGGAGCCTGAATGAGACAGGTTGCCTGGGAGACTGAGTGAGGGAGGGAGAGAGGGAGCCTGAGGGAGGGAGAGAGGGAATCTGAGTGAGGGAGAGTAAAAGGGAGCCTGAGTGAGGGAGGGTATGAGGGAGCCTGAGTGAGGGAAGGTGTGAGGGAGACCCAATGAGGGAGTCTTATAGGGAGTCCAAGTGAGGGAGAGTGACATGGATCTCGAGTGGGTGAGGGTGATAGGGAGCCTGAGTGATGGAGGATGAGAGCTAGGGCACATTGAGGGAGGGTGGGATGGAGCTTGAGTGAGAGAGGTTCTGAGGGAGCCGGTGTGAGGGAGCCCCAGTGAGGCTGAGAGGGAGCCAAGTCAGTGAGCGTGAGACGGATCCCGAATGAGTGAGGGTGACAGGGAGCCAGAGTGAGTCAGTGTGAGAGGGAGCCTGAGTGATAGAGGGTGAGAGCGAGATCACCATGAGGGAGGGTGGGAGGCAGCCTGAGTGACAGTAGTCGTGAGGGAGCCTGAGAGACTGAGGCTGAGAGGGAGCAAGATGAGTGAGTATGAGAGGGAGCCCGAAGGCGTGAGGGTGAGGGAACCCCAGTGAGTGACGGTGAGATGGAGCCTGAGAGAGGGCGAGAGGGACCTGAGTGAGGGAGGGTATGAAGGAGCCTGAGTGAGGGAAGGTTTGAGGGAGACCCAATGAGGGAGGCTTATAGGGAGCCCAAGTGAGGTAGAGTGATAATGATCCCGAGTGAGTGAGGGTGAGCGGGATCCCGAGTGAGTGAGAGAGAGAGATCACAATGACGGAGGGAAGGAGGCAGCCTGAGTGACAGTAGTTGTGAGGGAGCCTGAGAGAGGGAGGGTGAGTGAGTGTGAGAGTGATTCCGAGTGCGTGAGGGTAAGAGGGAACCCCAGTGAGTGAGGGTGAGAGGGAACCCCAGTGAGTGAGGGTGAGAGGGAACCCCAGTGAGTGAGGGTGAGAGGGAACCCGAATGAGTCAGGGTGAGAGGGAGCCTGAGTGATGGAGAGTGAGAGCGAGGTCAAAATGAGGGAGGGTGAGAGCATGGTCACAAAGAGGGAGGGTGAAAGGTAGCCTGAGTGAGACAGGTTGCCAGGGAGACTGAGTGAGAGTGGTTACCAGGGAAACTGAGTGAGGAAGGGAGAGAGGGAACCTGAGTGAGTGAGAGACGGAGTCTGAGTGAGGGAGTGTGAAAGGGAGCCTGAGTGAGGGAGGCTATGAGGGAGCCTGAGTGAGGGAAAGTGTGAGGGAACCCAAGTGAGGGAGAGTGATAGGGATCCCGAGTGAGTGAGGGTGACAGGGAGCCTGAGTGATGGAGGATGAGAGCTAGGGCACAATGAGGGAGGGTGGGATGGAGACTGAGTGAGACATGTTCTGAGGGAGCCTGAGTGTGGGAGGGTGTGAGGGAGCCCCAGTGAGTGTGAGAGGAAGCCGAGTGAGTGAGGGTGAGAGGAATCCCGAGTGCCTGAGGGTGACAGGGAGCCCGAGTGAGTCAGTGTGTGTGGGAGCCTGAATGATGGAGGGTGAGAGCGAGATCACAATGAGGCAGGGAGGGAGGCAGCCTGAGTGACAGTAGTCGTGAGGGAGCCTGAGAGAGGGAGGGTGAGTGAGTGTGAGAGTGAGTCCGAGTGTGTGAGGGTGAGAGGGAACCCCAGTGAGGGAGGGTGAGAGGGAAGTGAGTGTGCAAAGGCGAGAGGGACCTGAGTGAGGGAGGGTGTCAGGGAGTCTAGGTGAGTGAAGGTGAAGGGGAGCCTGAGTGAGGGAGGGTGAGAGCAAGGTCACAGTAAAGGAGGGTGAGAGCGAGATCACAATGAGGGAGGGAGGGAGGCAGCCTGAGTGACAGTAGTTGTGAGGGAGCCTGAGAGAGGGAGGGTGAGCGGTAGAATAGGTGAGTGAGTGTGAGAGGGAACCCGAGTGAGTGAGGGTGAGAGGGAACCCGAGTGAATGAGCGTGAGAGGGACCTGAGTGAGGGAGGGTTACAGGGAGTCTAGGTGAGTGAAGGTGAGGGAGGGTGTGAGGGAGCCCCAGTGAGGGTGAGAGGCAGCCGAGTCAGTGAGCGAGAGAGGGATCCCGAATGACTGAGGGTGACACAGAGCCCGAGTGAGTCAGTGTGTGTGGGAGCCTGAGTGATGGAGGGGGAGAGCGAGATCACAATGAGGGAGGGAGGGAGCCTGCCTGAGTGACAGTAGTTGTGAGGGAGCCTGAGAGAGGGCTGTTGAGTGGTAGCATAGGTGAGTGAGGGTGAGAGGGAGCCTGAGTGAGGGATGGTGAGAGTGAGGTCCCAATGAGGGAGGGTGGGAGAGATCCTGAGTGACAGAAGCTGTGAGGGAGCCTGAGAGAGGGAGGGTGTGAGGGAGTCCAGGTGACTGAATGTGAGACGATGCCTGAGTGAGTGAGGGTGAGAGGGAGCCCAAGAGAGAGAGGGTGAGAGCGATGTCACAATGAGGGAGGGTGGGAGGGACCCTGAGTGACAGAGGTTGCCAGGGAGCTTGAAATGCGGAGTGTATGAGGGAGCCTGAGTGAGGAACTGTGTGAGGGAGCCTAAATGAGGGAAGGTGAGAGGGCCCCTGAGTGATGGACGGTGAGAGCAAGGGCGGGAGAGAGGGAGTCTGAGTGAGGGAGAGAGGGATTCCCACTTAGGGAGTGTGAGAGGGAGACTGAGTAAGGGAGGGTATGAGGGAGCCCCAGTGATGGAGGATGAGAGCGAGGTCACAATGAGGGATGGTGAAAGGTAGCCTGAGTGAGAGAGGTTTCCAGGGAGACTGAGTGAGAGTGGTTCCCAGGGAAACTAAGTGAGAGAGGGAGAGAGGGAGCCTGAGTGAGGGAGAGAGGGAAACTGTGGGAGGGAAGGTTAGGGAGACCTGAGTGAGGGAGGGTTACAGGGAGTCTAGGTGAGTGAATGTGAGGGGGAGCCTGACTGAGGGTGAGAGCGAGGTCACAATGAAGTGGGGGTGACAGGGAGCCTGAGTGAGACAGGTTGCCTGGGAGACTGAGTGAGGGAGGGAGAGAGGGAGCCTGAGGGAGGGAGAGAGGGAGTCTGAGTGAGGGAGTGTGAAAGGGAGCCTGAGTGAGGGAGGGTATGATGGAGCCTGAGTGAGGGAGGTTGTGAGGGAGCCCCAGTGAGGGTGAAAGGGAGCCGAGTCAGTGAGCGTGAGAGGGATCCCGAATGAGTGAGGGTGACAGGGAGCCCGAGTGAGTCAGTGTGAGAGGGATCCTGAGTGATAGTGGGTGAGAGCGAGATCACAATGAGGGAGGGAGGGAGGCAGCCTGAGTGACAGTAGTCGTGAGGGAGCCTGAGAGAGGGAGGGTGAGTGGAAGCATAGGTGAGTGAGTGTGAGAGTGAGTCCGAGTGTGTGAGGATGAGGGGGAACCCCCGTGAGTGAGGGTGAGAGGGAAGTGAGTGTGCAAAGGCGAGAGGGACCTGAGTGAGGGAGGGTGTCAGGGAGTCTAGGTGAGTGAAGATGAGGGGGAGCCTGAGTGAGGGAGGGTGAGAGCGAGGTCACAGGGAGAGTGAGGGAGGGTGAGAGCGAGGTCACAGGGAAGGAGGGTGAGATCGAAGTACAATGAGGGAGGGTGACAGGGAGCCTCAGTAAGACAGGTGGCTATGGAGACTGAGTGAGGGAGAGTGAGAGGGATCTCGAGTGAGTTAGGATGCCAGGGAGCCGAAATGTGTCAGGGTGACAGGGAGCCTGAGTGATGTAGGGAGAGAGCGAGATCACAATGAGGGAGGAGAGGGAGCCCAAGTGAGTCAGTGTGAGAGGGAGCCTGAGTGACAGAGGGTGAGAGCGAGATCACAATGAGGGAGGGTGGGAGGCAGCCTGAGTGACAGTAGTCGTGAGGGAGACTGAGAGAGTGAGGGTGAAAGGGAGCATAGGTGAGTAAGTGTGAGACGGAGCCCGAAGGAGTGAGGGTGAGGGAGCTCAAAGGAGTGAGGGTGAGGGAACCCGAGTGAGTGACGGTGAGATGGAGCCTGAGTGAGGGCGAGAGGGACCTGAGTGCAGAAGGGTATGAAGGAGCCTGTGTGAGGGAAGGTTTGAGGGAGACCCAAAGAGGGAGGCTTATAGGGAGGCCAAGTGAGGTAGAGTGATAGGGATCCCTAGTGAGTGAGTGTGACAGGGAGCTTGACTGATGGACGGTGAGAGCTAGGGCACAATGAGGGAGGGTGGCATGGAGCTTGAGTGATAGCATTTCTGAGGGAGCCTGAGTAAGGGAGTGTGTGAAGGAGCCCCAGTGATGCTGAGAGGGAGACGAGTGAGTGAGGGTGAGCGGGATTCCGAGTGAGTGAGAGCGAGATCACAATGAGGGAGGGAGGGAGGCAGCCTCAGTGACAGTAGTTGTGAGGGAGCCTGAGAGAGGGAGGGTGAGTGGTAGCATAGGTGAGTGAGTGTGAGAGTGAACCCGAGTGAGTGAGTGTGAGAGTGAACCCGAGTGAGTGAGGGTGAGAAGGAGCTTGAGTGAGAGAGGATTAGAGGGAGTCTAGGTGAGTGAAGGAGAGGGGGAGCCTGAGTGAGGGAGGGTAAGAGCGAGGTCACAGGAGAGGAGGGTGAGAGCGAGGTACAATGAGGGAGGGTGACAGGGAGCCTCAGTGAGACAGGTGGCCAGGGAGCCTGAGTGAGGGAAGGTGTGAGGGAGATCCAGTGAGGGAGGCTTAAAGGGATCCCAAGTGAGGGAGAGTGAGAGGGATCTCGAGTGAGTGAGGGTGACAGCCCGAATGAGTCAGGGTGAGAAAGCAACTGAGTGAGGGAAGGAGAGAGGGAGCTGAGTGAGGGAGGGTTAGAGGGAGCCTAGGTGAGTGAGGGTGAGCGGGAGCCGCAGTGAGGGAGGGTGAGAGAGAGCCTGAGTGAGAGACGTTGCCAGGGAGCTTGAAATAGGGAGTGTATGAGGGAGCCTGAGTGAGGAACTGTGTGAGGGAGCCTGAATGAGGGAAGGTGAGAGGGCCCCTGAGTAATGGAGGGTGAGAGCAAGGTCACAATGAGGGAGAGTGAGAGGGAAGCTAAGTGAGACGGGTTGCCAGGGAGACGGAGTGAGGGCGGGAGAGAGGGAGTCTGAGTGAGGGAGAGAAGGATTCCCACTTAGGGAGTGTGAGAGGGAGACTGAGTAAAGGAGGGTATGAGGGAGCCCCAGTGAGGGAGGGTGAGAGGGAGCCCGAGTGAGTGAGTGTGACAGGGAACCCGAATAAGTCACGGTGAGAGGGAGGTTCACAATGAGGTAGGGTGAAAGGTAGCCTGAGTGAGAGAGGTTCACAGGGAGACTGAGTGAGAGTGGTTCCCAGGGAAACTGAGTGAGGGAGGGAGAGAGGGAGCCTGAGTGAGGGAGAGAGGGAAGCTGAGGGAGGGAAGGTTAGAGAGACCTGAGTGAGGGAGGGTTACAGGGAGTCTAGGTGAGTGAATGTGAGGGGGAGCCTGAGTGAGGCAGGGTGAGAGCGAGGTCACAGTAAAGGAGGGTGAGAGCGAGATCACAATGAGGGAGGGAGGGAGGCAGCCTGAGTGACAGTAGTTGTGAGGGAGCCTGAGAGAGGGAGGGTGAGTGGTAGCATAGGTGAGTGAGGGTGAGAGGGAACCCGAGTAAGTGACGGTGAGAAGGAGTCTGAGTGAGAGATGGTGAGAGTGAGGTCACAATGAGGGAGTGTGGGAGAGATCCTGAGTGACAGAAGCTGTGAGGGAGCCTGAGAGAGGGAGGATGTGAGGGAGCCCAGGTGAGTGAGTGTGAGACGATGCCTGAGTGAGTGAGGGTGATAGGGAGCCCTAGTGAGAGAGGGTGAGAGCAATGTCACAATGAGGAAGGGTGGGAGGGAGCCTGAGTGACAGAAGTTGTGAGGGAGCCTGAGAGAGGGAAGGTGTAAGGGAGCATAGGTGAGTGAGGGTGAGGGGGAGCCAAAGTGACGGAGGGTGACAGGGAGCCCCAGGGAGGGAGGGTGAGATGGAACTCAAGTGAGTGAGGGTGAGAGGGACCTGAGTGAGGGAGGGTTACAGGCAGTCTAGGTGAGTGAGGTGAGGGGGAGCCTGAGTGAGGGAGGGTGAGAGTGAGGTCACAGGGAAGGAGGGTGAGAGCGAGGTACAATGAGGGAGGGTGACAGGGAGCCTCAGTGAGACAGGTGGCCAGGGAGACTGAGTGAGGGTGACAGGGAGCCTGAGTGATGGAGGATGAGAGCTAGGGCACAATGAGGGAGGGTGGGATGGAGACTGAGTGAGACATGTTCTGAGGGAGCCTGAGTGTGGGAGGGTGTGAGGGAGCCCCAGTGAGTGTGAGAGGAAGCCGAGTGAGTGAGGGTGAGAGGAATCCCGAGTGCCTGAGGGTGACAGGGAGCCCGAGTGAGTCAGTGTGTGTGGGAGCCTGAATGATGGAGGGTGAGAGCGAGATCACAATGAGGCAGGGAGGGAGGCAGCCTGAGTGACAGTAGTCGTGAGGGAGCCTGAGAGAGGGAGGGTGAGTGAGTGTGAGAGTGAGTCCGAGTGTGTGAGGGTGAGAGGGAACCCCAGTGAGGGAGGGTGAGAGGGAAGTGAGTGTGCAAAGGCGAGAGGGACCTGAGTGAGGGAGGGTGTCAGGGAGTCTAGGTGAGTGAAGGTGAAGGGGAGCCTGAGTGAGGGAGGGTGAGAGCAAGGTCACAGTAAAGGAGGGTGAGAGCGAGATCACAATGAGGGAGGGAGGGAGGCAGCCTGAGTGACAGTAGTTGTGAGGGAGCCTGAGAGAGGGAGGGTGAGCGGTAGAATAGGTGAGTGAGTGTGAGAGGGAACCCGAGTGAGTGAGGGTGAGAGGGAACCCGAGTGAATGAGCGTGAGAGGGACCTGAGTGAGGGAGGGTTACAGGGAGTCTAGGTGAGTGAAGGTGAGGGAGGGTGTGAGGGAGCCCCAGTGAGGGTGAGAGGCAGCCGAGTCAGTGAGCGAGAGAGGGATCCCGAATGACTGAGGGTGACACAGAGCCCGAGTGAGTCAGTGTGTGTGGGAGCCTGAGTGATGGAGGGGGAGAGCGAGATCACAATGAGGGAGGGAGGGAGCCTGCCTGAGTGACAGTAGTTGTGAGGGAGCCTGAGAGAGGGCTGTTGAGTGGTAGCATAGGTGAGTGAGGGTGAGAGGGAGCCTGAGTGAGGGATGGTGAGAGTGAGGTCCCAATGAGGGAGGGTGGGAGAGATCCTGAGTGACAGAAGCTGTGAGGGAGCCTGAGAGAGGGAGGGTGTGAGGGAGTCCAGGTGACTGAATGTGAGACGATGCCTGAGTGAGTGAGGGTGAGAGGGAGCCCAAGAGAGAGAGGGTGAGAGCGATGTCACAATGAGGGAGGGTGGGAGGGACCCTGAGTGACAGAGGTTGCCAGGGAGCTTGAAATGCGGAGTGTATGAGGGAGCCTGAGTGAGGAACTGTGTGAGGGAGCCTAAATGAGGGAAGGTGAGAGGGCCCCTGAGTGATGGACGGTGAGAGCAAGGGCGGGAGAGAGGGAGTCTGAGTGAGGGAGAGAGGGATTCCCACTTAGGGAGTGTGAGAGGGAGACTGAGTAAGGGAGGGTATGAGGGAGCCCCAGTGATGGAGGATGAGAGCGAGGTCACAATGAGGGATGGTGAAAGGTAGCCTGAGTGAGAGAGGTTTCCAGGGAGACTGAGTGAGAGTGGTTCCCAGGGAAACTAAGTGAGAGAGGGAGAGAGGGAGCCTGAGTGAGGGAGAGAGGGAAACTGTGGGAGGGAAGGTTAGGGAGACCTGAGTGAGGGAGGGTTACAGGGAGTCTAGGTGAGTGAATGTGAGGGGGAGCCTGACTGAGGGTGAGAGCGAGGTCACAATGAAGTGGGGGTGACAGGGAGCCTGAGTGAGACAGGTTGCCTGGGAGACTGAGTGAGGGAGGGAGAGAGGGAGCCTGAGGGAGGGAGAGAGGGAGTCTGAGTGAGGGAGTGTGAAAGGGAGCCTGAGTGAGGGAGGGTATGATGGAGCCTGAGTGAGGGAGGTTGTGAGGGAGCCCCAGTGAGGGTGAGAGGGAGCCGAGTCAGTGAGCGTGAGAGGGATCCCGAATGAGTGAGGGTGACAGGGAGCCCGAGTGAGTCAGTGTGAGAGGGATCCTGAGTGATAGTGGGTGAGAGCGAGATCACAATGAGGGAGGGAGGGAGGCAGCCTGAGTGACAGTAGTCGTGAGGGAGCCTGAGAGAGGGAGGGTGAGTGGAAGCATAGGTGAGTGAGTGTGAGAGTGAGTCCGAGTGTGTGAGGATGAGGGGGAACCCCCGTGAGTGAGGGTGAGAGGGAAGTGAGTGTGCAAAGGCGAGAGGGACCTGAGTGAGGGAGGGTGTCAGGGAGTCTAGGTGAGTGAAGATGAGGGGGAGCCTGAGTGAGGGAGGGTGAGAGCGAGGTCACAGGGAGAGTGAGGGAGGGTGAGAGCGAGGTCACAGGGAAGGAGGGTGAGATCGAAGTACAATGAGGGAGGGTGACAGGGAGCCTCAGTAAGACAGGTGGCTATGGAGACTGAGTGAGGGAGAGTGAGAGGGATCTCGAGTGAGTTAGGATGCCAGGGAGCCGAAATGTGTCAGGGTGACAGGGAGCCTGAGTGATGTAGGGAGAGAGCGAGATCACAATGAGGGAGGAGAGGGAGCCCAAGTGAGTCAGTGTGAGAGGGAGCCTGAGTGACAGAGGGTGAGAGCGAGATCACAATGAGGGAGGGTGGGAGGCAGCCTGAGTGACAGTAGTCGTGAGGGAGACTGAGAGAGTGAGGGTGAAAGGGAGCATAGGTGAGTAAGTGTGAGACGGAGCCCGAAGGAGTGAGGGTGAGGGAGCTCAAAGGAGTGAGGGTGAGGGAACCCGAGTGAGTGACGGTGAGATGGAGCCTGAGTGAGGGCGAGAGGGACCTGAGTGCAGAAGGGTATGAAGGAGCCTGTGTGAGGGAAGGTTTGAGGGAGACCCAAAGAGGGAGGCTTATAGGGAGGCCAAGTGAGGTAGAGTGATAGGGATCCCTAGTGAGTGAGTGTGACAGGGAGCTTGACTGATGGACGGTGAGAGCTAGGGCACAATGAGGGAGGGTGGCATGGAGCTTGAGTGATAGCATTTCTGAGGGAGCCTGAGTAAGGGAGTGTGTGAAGGAGCCCCAGTGATGCTGAGAGGGAGACGAGTGAGTGAGGGTGAGCGGGATTCCGAGTGAGTGAGAGCGAGATCACAATGAGGGAGGGAGGGAGGCAGCCTCAGTGACAGTAGTTGTGAGGGAGCCTGAGAGAGGGAGGGTGAGTGGTAGCATAGGTGAGTGAGTGTGAGAGTGAACCCGAGTGAGTGAGTGTGAGAGTGAACCCGAGTGAGTGAGGGTGAGAAGGAGCTTGAGTGAGAGAGGATTAGAGGGAGTCTAGGTGAGTGAAGGAGAGGGGGAGCCTGAGTGAGGGAGGGTAAGAGCGAGGTCACAGGAGAGGAGGGTGAGAGCGAGGTACAATGAGGGAGGGTGACAGGGAGCCTCAGTGAGACAGGTGGCCAGGGAGCCTGAGTGAGGGAAGGTGTGAGGGAGATCCAGTGAGGGAGGCTTAAAGGGATCCCAAGTGAGGGAGAGTGAGAGGGATCTCGAGTGAGTGAGGGTGACAGCCCGAATGAGTCAGGGTGAGAAAGCAACTGAGTGAGGGAAGGAGAGAGGGAGCTGAGTGAGGGAGGGTTAGAGGGAGCCTAGGTGAGTGAGGGTGAGCGGGAGCCGCAGTGAGGGAGGGTGAGAGAGAGCCTGAGTGAGAGACGTTGCCAGGGAGCTTGAAATAGGGAGTGTATGAGGGAGCCTGAGTGAGGAACTGTGTGAGGGAGCCTGAATGAGGGAAGGTGAGAGGGCCCCTGAGTAATGGAGGGTGAGAGCAAGGTCACAATGAGGGAGAGTGAGAGGGAAGCTAAGTGAGACGGGTTGCCAGGGAGACGGAGTGAGGGCGGGAGAGAGGGAGTCTGAGTGAGGGAGAGAAGGATTCCCACTTAGGGAGTGTGAGAGGGAGACTGAGTAAAGGAGGGTATGAGGGAGCCCCAGTGAGGGAGGGTGAGAGGGAGCCCGAGTGAGTGAGTGTGACAGGGAACCCGAATAAGTCACGGTGAGAGGGAGGTTCACAATGAGGTAGGGTGAAAGGTAGCCTGAGTGAGAGAGGTTCACAGGGAGACTGAGTGAGAGTGGTTCCCAGGGAAACTGAGTGAGGGAGGGAGAGAGGGAGCCTGAGTGAGGGAGAGAGGGAAGCTGAGGGAGGGAAGGTTAGAGAGACCTGAGTGAGGGAGGGTTACAGGGAGTCTAGGTGAGTGAATGTGAGGGGGAGCCTGAGTGAGGCAGGGTGAGAGCGAGGTCACAGTAAAGGAGGGTGAGAGCGAGATCACAATGAGGGAGGGAGGGAGGCAGCCTGAGTGACAGTAGTTGTGAGGGAGCCTGAGAGAGGGAGGGTGAGTGGTAGCATAGGTGAGTGAGGGTGAGAGGGAACCCGAGTAAGTGACGGTGAGAAGGAGTCTGAGTGAGAGATGGTGAGAGTGAGGTCACAATGAGGGAGTGTGGGAGAGATCCTGAGTGACAGAAGCTGTGAGGGAGCCTGAGAGAGGGAGGATGTGAGGGAGCCCAGGTGAGTGAGTGTGAGACGATGCCTGAGTGAGTGAGGGTGATAGGGAGCCCTAGTGAGAGAGGGTGAGAGCAATGTCACAATGAGGAAGGGTGGGAGGGAGCCTGAGTGACAGAAGTTGTGAGGGAGCCTGAGAGAGGGAAGGTGTAAGGGAGCATAGGTGAGTGAGGGTGAGGGGGAGCCAAAGTGACGGAGGGTGACAGGGAGCCCCAGGGAGGGAGGGTGAGATGGAACTCAAGTGAGTGAGGGTGAGAGGGACCTGAGTGAGGGAGGGTTACAGGCAGTCTAGGTGAGTGAGGTGAGGGGGAGCCTGAGTGAGGGAGGGTGAGAGTGAGGTCACAGGGAAGGAGGGTGAGAGCGAGGTACAATGAGGGAGGGTGACAGGGAGCCTCAGTGAGACAGGTGGCCAGGGAGACTGAGTGAGGGAGAGTGAGAGGGATCTCGAGTGAGTTAGAATGCCAGGGAGCCGAAATGAGTCAGGGTGACAGGGAGTCTGAGTGAGGGAGTGTGAAAGGGAGCCTGAGTGACGGAGGGTATGAGGGAGCCTGAGTGAGGCAAGGTGTGAGGGAGATCCAGTGAGGGAGGCTTAAATGGATCCCGAGTGAGTGAGGGAGACAAAGAGCCCGAATGAGTCAGGGTGAGAAAGCAACTGAGTGAGGGAAGGTGAGAGAGAGCTGAGTGAGAGAGGGTTAGAGGGAGCCTAGGTGAGTGAGGGTGAGCGGGAGCGGCAGTGAGGGAGGGAGAGAGCGAGGTCAAAATGACTGAGGGTGAGAGGGAGCCTGAGTGAGAGAGGTTGCCAGGGAGCTTGAAATAGGGAGTGTATGAGGGAGCCTGAGTGAGGAACTGTGTGAGGGAGCCTGAATGAGGGAAGGTGAGAGGGCCCCTGAGTGATGGAGGGTGAGAGCATGGTCACAATGAGGGAGAGTGAGAGGGAAGATAAGTGAGACGGGTTGCCAGGGAGACGGAGTGAGGGCGGGAGAGAGGGAGTCTGAGTGAGGGAGAGAAGGATTCCCACTTAGGGAGTGTGAGAGGGAGACTGAGTAAAGGAGGGTATGAGGGAGCCCCAGTGAGGGAGGGTGAGAGGGAGCCCGAATGAGTGAGTGTGACAGGGAACCCGAATAAGTCACGGTGAGAGGGAGCCTGAGTGACAGAGGATGAGAGCGAGGTCACAATGAGCGAGGGTGAAAGGTAGCCTGAGTGAGAGAGGTTCCCAAGGAGACTGAGTGAGAGTGGTTCCCAAGGAAACTGAGTGAGGGAGGGAGAGAGGGAGCCTGAGTGAGGGAGAGAGGCAAACTGGGGGAGGGAAGGTTAGAGAGACCTGAGTGAGGGAGGGTTACAGGGAGTCTAGGTGAGTGAATGTGAGGGGGAGCCTGATGGAGGGTGAGAGCTAGGTCACAGTGAAGGAGGGTGAGAGCGAGGTCACAATGAAGTGGGGGTGACAGGGAGTCTGAATGAGACAGGTTGCCTGGGAGACTGAGTGAGGGAGGGAGAGAGGGAGCCTGAGGGAGGGAGAGAGGGAGTCTGAGTGAGGGAGAGTGAAAGGGAGCCTGAGTGAGGGAGGGCACAATGAGGGAGGGTGGGATGGAGCTTGAGTGAGAGAGGTTCTGAGGGAGCCTGAGTGAGGGAGGGTGTGAGGGAGCCCCAGTGAGGCTGAGAGGGACCTGAGTCAGTGAGCGTGAGAGGGATCCCGAATGAGTGAGGGTGACAGGGAGCCGGAGTGAGTCAGTGTGAGAGGGAGCCTGAGTGATAGAGGGTGAGAGGGAGATCACAATGAGGGAGGGTGGGAGGCAGCCTGAGTGACAGTAGTCGTGAGGGAGCCTGAGAGACTGAGACTGAGAGGGAGCATAGGTGAGTGAGTATGAGAGGGAGCCCGAAGGCGTGCGTGTGAGGGAACCCCAGTGAGTGACGGTGAGATGGAGCCTGAGGGAGGGCGAGAGGGAACTGAGTGTGCGAAGGCGAGAGGGACCTGAGTGAGGGAGGGTATGAAGGAGCCTGAGTGAGGGAAGGTTTGAGGGAGACCCAATGAGGGAGGCTTATAGGGAGCCCAAGTGAGGTAGAGTGATAGTGATCCGGTGTGAGTGAGGGTGACAGGGAGCCTGACTGATGGACGGTGAGAGCTAGGGCGCAATGAGGGAGGGTGGGATGGAGCTTCAGTGAGAGAGTTTCTGAGGGAGCCTGGGTGAGGGAGGGTGTGAGGGAGCCCCAGTGAGGCTGAGAGGGAGCCGAGTGAGTGAGGGTGAGCGGGATCCCGAGTGAGTGAGAGCGAGATCACAATGACGGAGGGAAGGAGGCAGCCTGAGTGACAGAAGTTGTGAGGGAGCCTGAGAGAGGGAGGGTGAGTGAGTGTGAGAGTGAGTCCGAGTACGTGAGGGTGAGAGGGAACCCCAGGGAGTGAGGGTGAGAGGGAGCCTGAGTGATGGAGGGTGAGAGCGAGGTCACAATGAGGGAGGGTGAGAGCTAGATCAAAAAGAGGGAGGGTGAAAGGTAGCCTGACTGAGAGAGGTTGCCAGGGAGACTGACTGAGAGTGGTTGCCAGGGAAACTGAGTGAGGAAGGGAGACAGGGAGCCTGAGTGAGGGAGGGTATGAGGGAGCCTGAGTGAGGGAGCGTGTGAGGGAGTCCCAGTGAGGGTGAGAGGGAGCCGAGTCAGTGAGCGTGAAAGGGATCCCGAATGAGTGAGGGTGACAGGGAGCCCGAGTGAGTCAGTGTGAGAGACAGCCTGAGTGATAGAGGGTGAGAGCGAGATCACAATGAGGGAGGGTGGGAGGCAGCCTGAGTGACAATAGTCGTGAGGGAGCCTGAGAGAGGGAGGGTGAGTGGTAGCATAGGTGAGTGGGTGTGAGAGTGAGTCCGAGTGTAAGGGTGAGAGGGATCCCCAGTGAGTGAGGGTGAGAGGGAACTGAGTGTGCAAAGGCGAGAGGGATCTGAGTGAGGGAGGGTGTCAGGGAGTCTAGGTGAGTGAAAGTGAAGGGGAGCCTGAGTGAGGGAGGGTGAGAGCGAGATCACAATGAGGGAGGGAAGGAGGGAGGCAGCCTGAGTGACAGTAGTTGTGAGGGAGCCTGAGAGAGGGAGGGAGAGTGGTAGCATAGGTGAGTGAGTGTGAGAGGGAACCCGAGTGAGTGAGGGTGAGAGGAAACCCGAGTGAGTGAGGGTGAGAGGGACCTGAGTGAGGGAGGGTTCCAGGGAGACTAGGTGAGTGAAGGTGAGGGGGAGCCTGAGTGAGGGAGGGTGTGAGGGAGCCCCAGTGAGGGTGAGAGGCAGCCGAGTCAGTGAGCTTGAGAGGGATCCCGAATGAGTGAGGGTGACACAGAGCCCGAGTGAGTCAGTGTGTGTGGGAGGCTGAGTGATGGATGGGGAGAGCGAGATCACAACGAGGGAGGGAGGGAGGCTGCCTGAGTGACAGTAGTTGTGAGGGAGCCTGAGAGAGGGCGGGTGAGTGGTAGCATAGGTGAGTGAGTGTGAGAGTGAGCCCGAGTGAGGGTGAAAGGGAACCCGAGTGAGTGAGGTTGAGAAGGAGTCTGAGTGAGAGATGGTGAGAGTGAGGTCACAATGAGGGAGTGTGGGAGAGATCCTGAGTGACAGAAGCTGTGAGGGAGCCTGAGAGAGGGAGGATGTGAGGGAGTCCAGGTGAGTGAGTGTGAGACGATGCCTGAGTGAGTGAGGGTGATAGGGAGCGCTAGTGAGAGAGGGTGAGAGCGATGTCACAATGAGGGAGGGTGGGAGAGAGCCTGAGTGACAGAAGTTGTGAGGGAGCCTGAGAGAGGGAAGGTGTAAGGGAGCATAGGTGAGTGAGGGTGAGGGGGAGCCAAAGTGACGGAGGGTGACAGGGAGCCCCAGGGAGGGAGGGTGAGATGGAACTCAAGTGAGTGAGGGTGAGAGGGACCTGAGTGAGGGAGAGTTAAAGGAAGTCTAGGTGAGTGAAGGTGAGGGGGAGCCTGAGTGAGGGAGAGTGAGACCGAGGTCACAGGGAAGGTGGGTGAGAGCGAGGTACAATGAGGGAGGGTGACAGGGAGCCTCAGTGAGACAGGTGGCCAGGGAGACTGAGGGAGGGAGAGTGAGAGGGATCTCGAGTGAGTTAGAATGCCAGGGAGCCGAAATGAGTCAGGGTGACAGGGAGTCTGAGTGAGGGAGTGTGAAAGGGAGCCTGAGTGACGGAGGGTATGAGGGAGCCTGAGTGAGGCAAGGTGTGAGGGAGATCCAGTGAGGGAGGCTTAAATGGATCCCGAGTGAGTGAGGGAGACAGAGAGCCCGAATGAGTCAGGGTGAGAAAGCAACTGAGTGAGGGAAGGTGAGAGAGAGCTGAGTGAGAGAGGGTTAGAGGGAGCCTAGGTGAGTGAGGGTGAGCGGGAGCGGCAGTGAGGGAGGGAGAGAGCGAGGTCAAAATGACTGAGGGTGAGAGGGAGCCTGAGTGAGAGAGGTTGCCAGGGAGCTTGAAATAGGGAGTGCCTGAATGAGGGAAGGTGAGAGGGCCTCTGAGTGATGGAGGGTGAGAACAAGGTCACAATGAGGGAGAGTGAGAGGGAAGCTAAGTGAGACGGGTTGCCAGGGAGCCGGAGTGAGGGCGGGAGAGAGGGAGTCTGAGTGAGGGAGAGAGGGATTCCCACTTAGGGAGTGTGAGAGGGAGACTGAGTAAAGGAGGGTATGAGGGAGCCCCAGTGAGGGAGGGTGAGAGGAAGCCCGAGTGATGGAGGATGAGAGCGATGTCACAATGAGGGAGGGTGAAAGGTAGCCTGAGTGAGAGAGGTTTCCAGGGAGACTGAATGAGAGTGGTTCCCAGGGAAACTAAGTGAGGGAGGAAGAGAGGGAGCCTGAGTGAGGGAGAGAGGGAAACTGAGGGAGGGAAGGTTAGAGAGACCTGAGTGAGGGAGGGTTACAGGGAGTCTAGGTGAGTGAATGTGAGGGGGAGCCTGACTGAGGGTGAGAGCGAGGTCACAGTGAAGGAGGGTGAGAGCGAGGTCACAATGAAGTGGGGGTGACAGGGAGCCTGAATGAGACAGGTTGCCTGGGAGACTGAGTGAGGGAGGGAGAGAGGGAGCCTGAGGGAGGGAGAGAGGGAATCTGAGTGAGGGAGAGTAAAAGGGAGCCTGAGTGAGGGAGGGTATGAGGGAGCCTGAGTGAGGGAAGGTGTGAGGGAGACCCAATGAGGGAGTCTTATAGGGAGTCCAAGTGAGGGAGAGTGACATGGATCTCGAGTGGGTGAGGGTGATAGGGAGCCTGAGTGATGGAGGATGAGAGCTAGGGCACATTGAGGGAGGGTGGGATGGAGCTTGAGTGAGAGAGGTTCTGAGGGAGCCGGTGTGAGGGAGCCCCAGTGAGGCTGAGAGGGAGCCGAGTCAGTGAGCGTGAGAGGGATCCCGAATGAGTGAGGGTGACAGGGAGCCAGAGTGAGTCAGTGTGAGAGGGAGCCTGAGTGATAGAGGGTGAGAGCGAGATCACCATGAGGGAGGGTGGGAGGCAGCCTGAGTGACAGTAGTCGTGAGGGAGCCTGAGAGACTGAGGCTGAGAGGGAGCAAGGTGAGTGAGTATGAGAGGGAGCCCGAAGGCGTGAGGGTGAGGGAACCCCAGTGAGTGACGGTGAGATGGAGCCTGAGAGAGGGCGAGAGGGACCTGAGTGAGGGAGGGTATGAAAGAGCCTGAGTGAGGGAAGGTTTGAGGGAGACCCAATGAGGGAGGCTTATAGGGAGCCCAAGTGAGGTAGAGTGATAATGATCCCGAGTGAGTGAGGGTGAGCGGGATCCCGAGTGAGTGAGAGACAGATCACAATGACGGAGGGAAGGAGGCAGCCTGAGTGACAGTAGTTGTGAGGGAGCCTGAGAGAGGGAGGGTGAGTGAGTGTGAGAGTGATTCCGAGTGCGTGAGGGTGAGAGGGAACCCCAGTGAGTGAGGGTGAGAGGGAACCCCAGTGAGTGAGGGTGAGAGGGAACCCCAGTGAGTGAGGGTGAGAGGGAACCCGAATGAGTCAGGGTGAGAGGGAGCCTGAGTGATGGAGAGTGAGAGCGAGGTCAAAATGAGGGAGGGTGAGAGCGTGGTCACAAAGAGGGAGGGTGAAAGGTAGCCTGAGTGAGACAGGTTGCCAGGGAGACTGAGTGAGAGTGGTTACCAGGGAAACTGAGTGAGGAAGGGAGAGAGGGAACCTGAGTGAGTGAGAGACGGAGTCTGAGTGAGGGAGTGTGAAAGGGAGCCTGAGTGAGGGAGGCTATGAGGGAGCCTGAGTGAGGGAAAGTGTGAGGGAACCCAAGTGAGGGAGAGTGATAGGGATCCCGAGTGAGTGAGGGTGACAGGGAGCCTGAGTGATGGAGGATGAGAGCTAGGGCACAATGAGGGAGGGTGGGATGGAGACTGAGTGAGACATGTTCTGAGGGAGCCTGAGTGTGGGAGGGTGTGAGGGAGCCCCAGTGAGTGTGAGAGGAAGCCGAGTGAGTGAGGGTGAGAGGAATCCCGAGTGCCTGAGGGTGACAGGGAGCCCGAGTGAGTCAGTGTGTGTGGGAGCCTGAATGATGGAGGGTGAGAGCGAGATCACAATGAGGCAGGGAGGGAGGCAGCCTGAGTGACAGTAGTCGTGAGGGAGCCTGAGAGAGGGAGGGTGAGTGAGTGTGAGAGTGAGTCCGAGTGTGTGAGGGTGAGAGGGAACCCCAGTGAGGGAGGGTGAGAGGGAAGTGAGTGTGCAAAGGCGAGAGGGACCTGAGTGAGGGAGGGTGTCAGGGAGTCTAGGTGAGTGAAGGTGAAGGGGAGCCTGAGTGAGGGAGGGTGAGAGCGAGGTCACAGTAAAGGAGGGTGAGAGCGAGATCACAATGAGGGAGGGAGGGAGGCAGCCTGAGTGACAGTAGTTGTGAGGGAGCCTGAGAGAGGGAGGGTGAGCGGTAGAATAGGTGAGTGAGTGTGAGAGGGAACCCGAGTGAGTGAGGGTGAGAGGGAACCCGAGTGAGTGAGCGTGAGAGGGACCTGAGTGAGGGAGGGTTACAGGGAGTCTAGGTGAGTGAAGGTGAGGGAGGGTGTGAGGGAGCCCCAGTGAGGGTGAGAGGCAGCCGAGTCAGTGAGCGAGAGAGGGATCCCGAATGACTGAGGGTGACACAGAGCCCGAGTGAGTCAGTGTGTGTGGGAGCCTGAGTGATGGAGGGGGAGAGCGAGATCACAATGAGGGAGGGAGGGAGCCTGCCTGAGTGACAGTAGTTGTGAGGGAGCCTGAGAGAGGGCTGTTGAGTGGTAGCATAGGTGAGTGAGTGTGAGAGTGAGCCCGAGTGAGTGAGGGTGAGAGGGAACCCGAGTGAGTGAGGGTGAGAGGGAGCCTGAGTGAGGGATGGTGAGAGTGAGGTCACAATGAGGGAGGGTGGGAGAGATCCTGAGTGACAGAAGCTGTGAGGGAGCCTGAGAGAGGGAGGGTGTGAGGGTGTCCAGGTGAGTGAGTGTGAGACGATGCCTGAGTGAGTGAGGGTGAGAGGGAGCCCAAGAGAGAGAGGGTGAGAGCGATGTCACAATGAGGGAGGGTGGGAGGGACCCTGAGTGACAGAGGTTGCCAGGGAGCTTGAAATGCGGAGTGTATGAGGGAGCCTGAGTGAGGAACTGTGTGAGGGAGCCTAAATGAGGGAAGGTGAGAGGGCCCCTGAGTGATGGACGGTGAGAGCAAGGGCGGGAGAGAGGGAGTCTGAGTGAGGGAGAGAGGGATTCCCACTTAGGGAGTGTGAGAGGGAGACTGAGTAAGGGAGGGTATGAGGGAGCCCCAGTGATGGAGGATGAGAGCGAGGTCACAATGAGGGATGGTGAAAGGTAGCCTGAGTGAGAGAGGTTTCCAGGGAGACTGAGTGAGAGTGGTTCCCAGGGAAACTAAGTGAGAGAGGGAGAGAGGGAGCCTGAGTGAGGGAGAGAGGGAAACTGTGGGAGGGAAGGTTAGGGAGACCTGAGTGAGGGAGGGTTACAGGGAGTCTAGGTGAGTGAATGTGAGGGGGAGCCTGACTGAGGGTGAGAGCGAGGTCACAGTGAAGGAGGGTGAGAGCGAGGTCACAATGAAGTGGGGGTGACAGGGAGCCTGAGTGAGACAGGTTGCCTGGGAGACTGAGTGAGGGAGGGAGAGAGGGAGCCTGAGGGAGGGAGAGAGGGAGTCTGAGTGAGGGAGTGTGAAAGGGAGCCTGAGTGAGGGAGGGTATGATGGAGCCTGAGTGAGTGAGCCCCAGTGAGGGTGAGAGGGAGCCGAGTCAGTGAGCGTGAGAGGGATCCCGAATGAGTGAGGGTGACAGGGAGCCCGAGTGAGTCAGTGTGAGAGGGATCCTGAGTGATAGTGGGTGAGAGCGAGATCACAATGAGGGAGGGAGGGAGGCAGCCTGAGTGACAGTAGTCGTGAGGGAGCCTGAGAGAGGGAGGGTGAGTGGAAGCATAGGTGAGTGAGTGTGAGAGTGAGTCCGAGTGTGTGAGGATGAGGGGGAACCCCCGTGAGTGAGGGTGAGAGGGAAGTGAGTGTGCAAAGGCGAGAGGGACCTGAGTGAGGGAGGGTGTCAGGGAGTCTAGGTGAGTGAAGATGAGGGGGAGCCTGAGTGAGGGAGGGTGAGAGCGAGGTCACAGGGAGAGTGAGGGAGGGTGAGAGCGAGGTCACAGGGAAGGAGGGTGAGATCGAAGTACAATGAGGGAGGGTGACAGGGAGCCTCAGTAAGACAGGTGGCTATGGAGACTGAGTGAGGGAGAGTGAGAGGGATCTCGAGTGAGTTAGGATGCCAGGGAGCCGAAATGTGTCAGGGTGACAGGGAGCCTGAGTGATGTAGGGAGAGAGCGAGATCACAATGAGGGAGGAGAGGGAGCCCAAGTGAGTCAGTGTGAGAGGGAGCCTGAGTGACAGAGGGTGAGAGCGAGATCACAATGAGGGAGGGTGGGAGGCAGCCTGAGTGACAGTAGTCGTGAGGGAGACTGAGAGAGTGAGGGTGAAAGGGAGCATAGGTGAGTAAGTGTGAGACGGAGCCCGAAGGAGTGAGGGTGAGGGAGCTCAAAGGAGTGAGGGTGAGGGAACCCGAGTGAGTGACGGTGAGATGGAGCCTGAGTGAGGGCGAGAGGGACCTGAGTGCAGAAGGGTATGAAGGAGCCTGTGTGAGGGAAGGTTTGAGGGAGACCCAAAGAGGGAGGCTTATAGGGAGGCCAAGTGAGGTAGAGTGATAGGGATCCCTAGTGAGTGAGTGTGACAGGGAGCTTGACTGATGGACGGTGAGAGCTAGGGCACAATGAGGGAGGGTGGCATGGAGCTTGAGTGATAGCATTTCTGAGGGAGCCTGAGTAAGGGAGTGTGTGAAGGAGCCCCAGTGATGCTGAGAGGGAGACGAGTGAGTGAGGGTGAGCGGGATTCCGAGTGAGTGAGAGCGAGATCACAATGAGGGAGGGAGGGAGGCAGCCTCAGTGACAGTAGTTGTGAGGGAGCCTGAGAGAGGGAGGGTGAGTGGTAGCATAGGTGAGTGAGTGTGAGAGTGAACCCGAGTGAGTGAGTGTGAGAGTGAACCCGAGTGAGTGAGGGTGAGAAGGAGCTTGAGTGAGAGAGGATTAGAGGGAGTCTAGGTGAGTGAAGGAGAGGGGGAGCCTGAGTGAGGGAGGGTAAGAGCGAGGTCACAGGAGAGGAGGGTGAGAGCGAGGTACAATGAGGGAGGGTGACAGGGAGCCTCAGTGAGACAGGTGGCCAGGGAGACTGAGTAAGGGAGAGTGAGAGGGATCTCGAGTGAGTTAGGATGTCAGGGAGCCGAAATGAGTCAGGGTGACAGGGAGTCTGAGTGAGGGAGTGTGAAAGGGAGCCTGAGTGAGGGAGGGTATGAGGGAGCCTGAGTGAGGGAAGGTGTGAGGGAGATCCAGTGAGGGAGGCTTAAAGGGATCCCAAGTGAGGGAGAGTGAGAGGGATCTCGAGTGAGTGAGGGTGACAGCCCGAATGAGTCAGGGTGAGAAAGCAACTGAGTGAGGGAAGGAGAGAGGGAGCTGAGTGAGGGAGGGTTAGAGGGAGCCTAGGTGAGTGAGGGTGAGCGGGAGCCGCAGTGAGGGAGGGAGAGAGAGAGGTCAAAATGACTGAGGGTGAGAGAGAGCCTGAGTGAGAGACGTTGCCAGGGAGCTTGAAATAGGGAGTGTATGAGGGAGCCTGAGTGAGGAACTGTGTGAGGGAGCCTGAATGAGGGAAGGTGAGAGGGCCCCTGAGTAATGGAGGGTGAGAGCAAGGTCACAATGAGGGAGAGTGAGAGGGAAGCTAAGTGAGACGGGTTGCCAGGGAGACGGAGTGAGGGCGGGAGAGAGGGAGTCTGAGTGAGGGAGAGAAGGATTCCCACTTAGGGAGTGTGAGAGGGAGACTGAGTAAAGGAGGGTATGAGGGAGCCCCAGTGAGGGAGGGTGAGAGGGAGCCCGAGTGAGTGAGTGTGACAGGGAACCCGAATAAGTCACGGTGAGAGGGAGGTTCACAATGAGGTAGGGTGAAAGGTAGCCTGAGTGAGAGAGGTTCACAGGGAGACTGAGTGAGAGTGGTTCCCAGGGAAACTGAGTGAGGGAGGGAGAGAGGGAGCCTGAGTGAGGGAGAGAGGGAAGCTGAGGGAGGGAAGGTTAGAGAGACCTGAGTGAGGGAGGGTTACAGGGAGTCTAGGTGAGTGAATGTGAGGGGGAGCCTGAGTGAGGCAGGGTGAGAGCGAGGTCACAGTAAAGGAGGGTGAGAGCGAGATCACAATGAGGGAGGGAGGGAGGCAGCCTGAGTGACAGTAGTTGTGAGGGAGCCTGAGAGAGGGAGGGTGAGTGGTAGCATAGGTGAGTGAGGGTGAGAGGGAACCCGAGTAAGTGACGGTGAGAAGGAGTCTGAGTGAGAGATGGTGAGAGTGAGGTCACAATGAGGGAGTGTGGGAGAGATCCTGAGTGACAGAAGCTGTGAGGGAGCCTGAGAGAGGGAGGATGTGAGGGAGCCCAGGTGAGTGAGTGTGAGACGATGCCTGAGTGAGTGAGGGTGATAGGGAGCCCTAGTGAGAGAGGGTGAGAGCAATGTCACAATGAGGAAGGGTGGGAGGGAGCCTGAGTGACAGAAGTTGTGAGGGAGCCTGAGAGAGGGAAGGTGTAAGGGAGCATAGGTGAGTGAGGGTGAGGGGGAGCCAAAGTGACGGAGGGTGACAGGGAGCCCCAGGGAGGGAGGGTGAGATGGAACTCAAGTGAGTGAGGGTGAGAGGGACCTGAGTGAGAGAGGGTTACAGGCAGTCTAGGTGAGTGAGGTGAGGGGGAGCCTGAGTGAGGGAGGGTGAGAGTGAGGTCACAGGGAAGGAGGGTGAGAGCGAGGTACAATGAGGGAGGGTGACAGGGAGCCTCAGTGAGACAGGTGGCCAGGGAGACTGAGTGAGGGAGAGTGAGAGGGATCTCGAGTGAGTCAGAATGCCAGGGAGCCGAAATGAGTCAGGGTGACAGGGAGTCTGAGTGAGGGAGTGTGAAAGGGAGCCTGAGTGACGGAGGGTATGAGGGAGCCTGAGTGAGGCAAGGTCCAGTGAGGGAGGCTTAAATGGATCCCGAGTGAGTGAGGGAGACAGAGAGCCCGAATGAGTCAGGGTGAGAAAGCAACTGAGTGAGGGAAGGTGAGAGAGAGCTGAGTGAGAGAGGGTTAGAGGGAGCCTAGGTGAGTGAGGGTGAGCGGGAGCGGCAGTGAGGGAGGGAGAGAGCGAGGTCAAAATGACTGAGGGTGAGAGGGAGCCTGAGTGAGAGAGGTTGCCAGGGAGCTTGAAATAGGGAGTGCCTGAATGAGGGAAGGTGAGAGGGCCTCTGAGTGATGGAGGGTGAGAACAAGGTCACAATGAGGGAGAGTGAGAGGGAAGCTAAGTGAGACGGGTTGCCAGGGAGCCGGAGTGAGGGCGGGAGAGAGGGAGTCTGAGTGAGGGAGAGAGGGATTCCCACTTAGGGAGTGTGAGAGGGAGACTGAGTAAAGGAGGGTATGAGGGAGCCCCAGTGAGGGAGGGTGAGAGGAAGCCCGAGTGATGGAGGATGAGAGCGAGGTCACAATGAGGGAGGGTGAAAGGTAGCCTGAGTGAGAGAGGTTTCCAGGGAGACTGAGTGAGAGTGGTTCCCAGGGAAACTAAGTGAGGGAGGAAGAGAGGGAGCCTGAGTGAGGGAGAGAGGGAAACTGAGGGAGGGAAGGTTAGAGAGACCTGAGTGAGGGAGGGTTACAGGGAGTCTAGGTGAGTGAATGTGAGGGGGAGCCTGACTGAGGGTGAGAGCGAGGTCACAGTGAAGGAGGGTGAGAGCGAGGTCACAATGAAGTGGGGGTGACAGGGAGCCTGAATGAGACAGGTTGCCTGGGAGACTGAGTGAGGGAGGGAGAGAGGGAGCCTGAGGGAGGGAGAGAGGGAATCTGAGTGAGGGAGAGTAAAAGGGAGCCTGAGTGAGGGAGGGTATGAGGGAGCCTGAGTGAGGGAAGGTGTGAGGGAGACCCAATGAGGGAGTCTTATAGGGAGTCCAAGTGAGGGAGAGTGACATGGATCTCGAGTGGGTGAGGGTGATAGGGAGCCTGAGTGATGGAGGATGAGAGCTAGGGCACATTGAGGGAGGGTGGGATGGAGCTTGAGTGAGAGAGGTTCTGAGGGAGCCGGTGTGAGGGAGCCCCAGTGAGGCTGAGAGGGAGCCGAGTCAGTGAGCGTGAGAGGGATCCCGAATGAGTGAGGGTGACAGGGAGCCAGAGTGAGTCAGTGTGAGAGGGAGCCTGAGTGATAGAGGGTGAGAGCGAGATCACCATGAGGGAGGGTGGGAGGCAGCCTGAGTGACAGTAGTCGTGAGGGAGCCTGAGAGACTGAGGCTGAGAGGGAGCAAGGTGAGTGAGTATGAGAGGGAGCCCGAAGGCGTGAGGGTGAGGGAACCCCAGTGAGTGACGGTGAGATGGAGCCTGAGAGAGGGCGAGAGGGACCTGAGTGAGGGAGGGTATGAAAGAGCCTGAGTGAGGGAAGGTTTGAGGGAGACCCAATGAGGGAGGCTTATAGGGAGCCCAAGTGAGGTAGAGTGATAATGATCCCGAGTGAGTGAGGGTGAGCGGGATCCCGAGTGAGTGAGAGACAGATCACAATGACGGAGGGAAGGAGGCAGCCTGAGTGACAGTAGTTGTGAGGGAGCCTGAGAGAGGGAGGGTGAGTGAGTGTGAGAGTGATTCCGAGTGCGTGAGGGTGAGAGGGAACCCCAGTGAGTGAGGGTGAGAGGGAACCCCAGTGAGTGAGGGTGAGAGGGAACCCCAGTGAGTGAGGGTGAGAGGGAACCCGAATGAGTCAGGGTGAGAGGGAGCCTGAGTGATGGAGAGTGAGAGCGAGGTCAAAATGAGGGAGGGTGAGAGCGTGGTCACAAAGAGGGAGGGTGAAAGGTAGCCTGAGTGAGACAGGTTGCCAGGGAGACTGAGTGAGAGTGGTTACCAGGGAAACTGAGTGAGGAAGGGAGAGAGGGAACCTGAGTGAGTGAGAGACGGAGTCTGAGTGAGGGAGTGTGAAAGGGAGCCTGAGTGAGGGAGGCTATGAGGGAGCCTGAGTGAGGGAAAGTGTGAGGGAACCCAAGTGAGGGAGAGTGATAGGGATCCCGAGTGAGTGAGGGTGACAGGGAGCCTGAGTGATGGAGGATGAGAGCTAGGGCACAATGAGGGAGGGTGGGATGGAGACTGAGTGAGACATGTTCTGAGGGAGCCTGAGTGTGGGAGGGTGTGAGGGAGCCCCAGTGAGTGTGAGAGGAAGCCGAGTGAGTGAGGGTGAGAGGAATCCCGAGTGCCTGAGGGTGACAGGGAGCCCGAGTGAGTCAGTGTGTGTGGGAGCCTGAATGATGGAGGGTGAGAGCGAGATCACAATGAGGCAGGGAGGGAGGCAGCCTGAGTGACAGTAGTCGTGAGGGAGCCTGAGAGAGGGAGGGTGAGTGAGTGTGAGAGTGAGTCCGAGTGTGTGAGGGTGAGAGGGAACCCCAGTGAGGGAGGGTGAGAGGGAAGTGAGTGTGCAAAGGCGAGAGGGACCTGAGTGAGGGAGGGTGTCAGGGAGTCTAGGTGAGTGAAGGTGAAGGGGAGCCTGAGTGAGGGAGGGTGAGAGCGAGGTCACAGTAAAGGAGGGTGAGAGCGAGATCACAATGAGGGAGGGAGGGAGGCAGCCTGAGTGACAGTAGTTGTGAGGGAGCCTGAGAGAGGGAGGGTGAGCGGTAGAATAGGTGAGTGAGTGTGAGAGGGAACCCGAGTGAGTGAGGGTGAGAGGGAACCCGAGTGAGTGAGCGTGAGAGGGACCTGAGTGAGGGAGGGTTACAGGGAGTCTAGGTGAGTGAAGGTGAGGGAGGGTGTGAGGGAGCCCCAGTGAGGGTGAGAGGCAGCCGAGTCAGTGAGCGAGAGAGGGATCCCGAATGACTGAGGGTGACACAGAGCCCGAGTGAGTCAGTGTGTGTGGGAGCCTGAGTGATGGAGGGGGAGAGCGAGATCACAATGAGGGAGGGAGGGAGCCTGCCTGAGTGACAGTAGTTGTGAGGGAGCCTGAGAGAGGGCTGTTGAGTGGTAGCATAGGTGAGTGAGTGTGAGAGTGAGCCCGAGTGAGTGAGGGTGAGAGGGAACCCGAGTGAGTGAGGGTGAGAGGGAGCCTGAGTGAGGGATGGTGAGAGTGAGGTCCCAATGAGGGAGGGTGGGAGAGATCCTGAGTGACAGAAGCTGTGAGGGAGCCTGAGAGAGGGAGGGTGTGAGGGAGTCCAGGTGACTGAATGTGAGACGATGCCTGAGTGAGTGAGGGTGAGAGGGAGCCCAAGAGAGAGAGGGTGAGAGCGATGTCACAATGAGGGAGGGTGGGAGGGACCCTGAGTGACAGAGGTTGCCAGGGAGCTTGAAATGCGGAGTGTATGAGGGAGCCTGAGTGAGGAACTGTGTGAGGGAGCCTAAATGAGGGAAGGTGAGAGGGCCCCTGAGTGATGGACGGTGAGAGCAAGGGCGGGAGAGAGGGAGTCTGAGTGAGGGAGAGAGGGATTCCCACTTAGGGAGTGTGAGAGGGAGACTGAGTAAGGGAGGGTATGAGGGAGCCCCAGTGATGGAGGATGAGAGCGAGGTCACAATGAGGGATGGTGAAAGGTAGCCTGAGTGAGAGAGGTTTCCAGGGAGACTGAGTGAGAGTGGTTCCCAGGGAAACTAAGTGAGAGAGGGAGAGAGGGAGCCTGAGTGAGGGAGAGAGGGAAACTGTGGGAGGGAAGGTTAGGGAGACCTGAGTGAGGGAGGGTTACAGGGAGTCTAGGTGAGTGAATGTGAGGGGGAGCCTGACTGAGGGTGAGAGCGAGGTCACAGTGAAGGAGGGTGAGAGCGAGGTCACAATGAAGTGGGGGTGACAGGGAGCCTGAGTGAGACAGGTTGCCTGGGAGACTGAGTGAGGGAGGGAGAGAGGGAGCCTGAGGGAGGGAGAGAGGGAGTCTGAGTGAGGGAGTGTGAAAGGGAGCCTGAGTGAGGGAGGGTATGATGGAGCCTGAGTGAGTGAGCCCCAGTGAGGGTGAGAGGGAGCCGAGTCAGTGAGCGTGAGAGGGATCCCGAATGAGTGAGGGTGACAGGGAGCCCGAGTGAGTCAGTGTGAGAGGGATCCTGAGTGATAGTGGGTGAGAGCGAGATCACAATGAGGGAGGGAGGGAGGCAGCCTGAGTGACAGTAGTCGTGAGGGAGCCTGAGAGAGGGAGGGTGAGTGGAAGCATAGGTGAGTGAGTGTGAGAGTGAGTCCGAGTGTGTGAGGATGAGGGGGAACCCCCGTGAGTGAGGGTGAGAGGGAAGTGAGTGTGCAAAGGCGAGAGGGACCTGAGTGAGGGAGGGTGTCAGGGAGTCTAGGTGAGTGAAGATGAGGGGGAGCCTGAGTGAGGGAGGGTGAGAGCGAGGTCACAGGGAGAGTGAGGGAGGGTGAGAGCGAGGTCACAGGGAAGGAGGGTGAGATCGAAGTACAATGAGGGAGGGTGACAGGGAGCCTCAGTAAGACAGGTGGCTATGGAGACTGAGTGAGGGAGAGTGAGAGGGATCTCGAGTGAGTTAGGATGCCAGGGAGCCGAAATGTGTCAGGGTGACAGGGAGCCTGAGTGATGTAGGGAGAGAGCGAGATCACAATGAGGGAGGAGAGGGAGCCCAAGTGAGTCAGTGTGAGAGGGAGCCTGAGTGACAGAGGGTGAGAGCGAGATCACAATGAGGGAGGGTGGGAGGCAGCCTGAGTGACAGTAGTCGTGAGGGAGACTGAGAGAGTGAGGGTGAAAGGGAGCATAGGTGAGTAAGTGTGAGACGGAGCCCGAAGGAGTGAGGGTGAGGGAGCTCAAAGGAGTGAGGGTGAGGGAACCCGAGTGAGTGACGGTGAGATGGAGCCTGAGTGAGGGCGAGAGGGACCTGAGTGCAGAAGGGTATGAAGGAGCCTGTGTGAGGGAAGGTTTGAGGGAGACCCAAAGAGGGAGGCTTATAGGGAGGCCAAGTGAGGTAGAGTGATAGGGATCCCTAGTGAGTGAGTGTGACAGGGAGCTTGACTGATGGACGGTGAGAGCTAGGGCACAATGAGGGAGGGTGGCATGGAGCTTGAGTGATAGCATTTCTGAGGGAGCCTGAGTAAGGGAGTGTGTGAAGGAGCCCCAGTGATGCTGAGAGGGAGACGAGTGAGTGAGGGTGAGCGGGATTCCGAGTGAGTGAGAGCGAGATCACAATGAGGGAGGGAGGGAGGCAGCCTCAGTGACAGTAGTTGTGAGGGAGCCTGAGAGAGGGAGGGTGAGTGGTAGCATAGGTGAGTGAGTGTGAGAGTGAACCCGAGTGAGTGAGTGTGAGAGTGAACCCGAGTGAGTGAGGGTGAGAAGGAGCTTGAGTGAGAGAGGATTAGAGGGAGTCTAGGTGAGTGAAGGAGAGGGGGAGCCTGAGTGAGGGAGGGTAAGAGCGAGGTCACAGGAGAGGAGGGTGAGAGCGAGGTACAATGAGGGAGGGTGACAGGGAGCCGGAGTGAGTCAGGTGGCCAGGGAGACTGAGTGAGGGAGAGTGAGAGGGATCTCGAGTGAGTTAGGATGTCAGGGAGCCGAAATGAGTCAGGGTGACAGGGAGTCTGAGTGAGGGAGTGTGAAAGGGAGCCTGAGTGAGGGAGGGTATGAGGGAGCCTGAGTGAGGGAAGGTGTGAGGGAGATCCAGTGAGGGAGGCTTAAAGGGATCCCAAGTGAGGGAGAGTGAGAGGGATCTCGAGTGAGTGAGGGTGACAGCCCGAATGAGTCAGGGTGAGAAAGCAACTGAGTGAGGGAAGGAGAGAGGGAGCTGAGTGAGGGAGGGTTAGAGGGAGCCTAGGTGAGTGAGGGTGAGCGGGAGCCGCAGTGAGGGAGGGAGAGAGAGAGGTCAAAATGACTGAGGGTGAGAGAGAGCCTGAGTGAGACACGTTGCCAGGGAGCTTGAAATAGGGAGTGTATGAGGGAGCCTGAGTGAGGAACTGTGTGAGGGAGCCTGAATGAGGGAAGGTGAGAGGGCCCCTGAGTAATGGAGGGTGAGAGCAAGGTCACAATGAGGGAGAGTGAGAGGGAAGCTAAGTGAGACGGGTTGCCAGGGAGACGGAGTGAGGGCGGGAGAGAGGGAGTCTGAGTGAGGGAGAGAAGGATTCCCACTTAGGGAGTGTGAGAGGGAGACTGAGTAAAGGAGGGTATGAGGGAGCCCCAGTGAGGGAGGGTGAGAGGGAGCCCGAGTGAGTGAGTGTGACAGGGAACCCGAATAAGTCACGGTGAGAGGGAGGTTCACAATGAGGTAGGGTGAAAGGTAGCCTGAGTGAGAGAGGTTCACAGGGAGACTGAGTGAGAGTGGTTCCCAGGGAAACTGAGTGAGGGAGGGAGAGAGGGAGCCTGAGTGAGGGAGAGAGGGAAGCTGAGGGAGGGAAGGTTAGAGAGACCTGAGTGAGGGAGGGTTACAGGGAGTCTAGGTGAGTGAATGTGAGGGGGAGCCTGAGTGAGGCAGGGTGAGAGCGAGGTCACAGTAAAGGAGGGTGAGAGCGAGATCACAATGAGGGAGGGAGGGAGGCAGCCTGAGTGACAGTAGTTGTGAGGGAGCCTGAGAGAGGGAGGGTGAGTGGTAGCATAGGTGAGTGAGGGTGAGAGGGAACCCGAGTAAGTGACGGTGAGAAGGAGTCTGAGTGAGAGATGGTGAGAGTGAGGTCACAATGAGGGAGTGTGGGAGAGATCCTGAGTGACAGAAGCTGTGAGGGAGCCTGAGAGAGGGAGGATGTGAGGGAGCCCAGGTGAGTGAGTGTGAGACGATGCCTGAGTGAGTGAGGGTGATAGGGAGCCCTAGTGAGAGAGGGTGAGAGCAATGTCACAATGAGGAAGGGTGGGAGGGAGCCTGAGTGACAGAAGTTGTGAGGGAGCCTGAGAGAGGGAAGGTGTAAGGGAGCATAGGTGAGTGAGGGTGAGGGGGAGCCAAAGTGACGGAGGGTGACAGGGAGCCCCAGGGAGGGAGGGTGAGATGGAACTCAAGTGAGTGAGGGTGAGAGGGACCTGAGTGAGGGAGGGTTACAGGCAGTCTAGGTGAGTGAGGTGAGGGGGAGCCTGAGTGAGGGAGGGTGAGAGTGAGGTCACAGGGAAGGAGGGTGAGAGCGAGGTACAATGAGGGAGGGTGACAGGGAGCCTCAGTGAGACAGGTGGCCAGGGAGACTGAGTGAGGGAGAGTGAGAGGGATCTCGAGTGAGTCAGAATGCCAGGGAGCCGAAATGAGTCAGGGTGACAGGGAGTCTGAGTGAGGGAGTGTGAAAGGGAGCCTGAGTGACGGAGGGTATGAGGGAGCCTGAGTGAGGCAAGGTCCAGTGAGGGAGGCTTAAATGGATCCCGAGTGAGTGAGGGAGACAGAGAGCCCGAATGAGTCAGGGTGAGAAAGCAACTGAGTGAGGGAAGGTGAGAGAGAGCTGAGTGAGAGAGGGTTAGAGGGAGCCTAGGTGAGTGAGGGTGAGCGGGAGCCGCAGTGAGGGAGGGAGAGAGCGAGGTCAAAATGACTGAGGGTGAGAGGGAGCCTGAGTGAGAGAGGTTGCCAGGGAGCTTGAAATAGGGAGTGTATGAGGGAGACTGAGTGAGGAACTGTGTGAGGGAGCCTGAATGAGGGAAGGTGAGAGGGCCTCTGAGTGATGGAGGGTGAGAGCAAGGTCACAATGAGGGAGAGTGAGAGGGAAGCTAAGTGAGACGGGTTGCCAGGGAGACGGAGTGAGGGCGGGAGAGAGGGAGTCTGAGTGAGGGACAGAGGGATTCCCACTTAGGGAGTGTGAGAGGGAGACTGAGTAAAGGAGGGTATGAGGGAGCCCCAGTGAGGGAGGGTGAGAGGGAGCCCGAGTGAGTGAGTGTGACAGGGAACCCGAATAAGTCACGGTGAGAGGGAGCCTGAGTGACAGGGGATGAGAGCGAGGTCACAATGAGGGAGGGTGAAAGGTAGCCTGAGTGAGAGAGGTTCCCAAGGAGACTGAGTGAGAGTGGTTCCCAAGGAAACTGAGTGAGGGAGGGAGAGAGGGAGCCTGAGTGAGGGAGAGAGGCAAACTGGGGGAGGGAAGGTTAGAGAGACCTGAGTGAGGGAGGGTTACAGGGAGTCTAGGTGAGTGAATGTGAGGGGGAGCCTGATGGAGGGTGAGAGCGAGGTCACAGTGAAGGAGGGTGAGAGCGAGGTCACAATGAAGTGGGGGTGACAGGGAGTCTGAATGAGACAGGTTGCCTGGGAGACTGAGTGAGGGAGGGAGAGAGGGAGCCAGAGGGAGGGAGAGAGGGAGTCTGAGTGAGGGAGAGTGAAAGGGAGCCTGAGTGAGGGAGGGCACAATGAGGGAGGGTGGGATGGAGCTTGAGTGAGAGAGGTTCTGAGGGAGCCTGAGTGAGGGAGGGTGTGAGGGAGCCCCAGTGAGACTGAGAGGGACCTGAGTCAGTGAGCGTGAGAGGGATCCCGAATGATTGAGGGTGACAGGGAGCTGGAGTGAGTCAGTGTGAGAGGGAGCCTGAGTGATAGAGGGTGAGAGCGAGATCACCATGAGGGAGGGTGGGAGGCAGCCTGAGTGACAGTAGTCGTGAGGGAGCCTGAGAGACTGAGGCTGAGAGGGAGCAAGGTGAGTGAGTATGAGAGGGAGCCCGAAGGCGTGAGGGTGAGGGAACCCCAGTGAGTGACGGTGAGATGGAGCCTGAGAGAGGGCGAGAGGGACCTGAGTGAGGGAGGGTATGAAGGAGCCTGAGTGAGGGAAGGTTTGAGGGAGACCCAATGAGGGAGGCTTATAGGGAGCCCAAGTGAGGTAGAGTGATAATGATCCCGAGTGAGTGAGGGTGAGCGGGATCCCGAGTGAGTGAGAGAGAGAGATCACAATGACGGAGGGAAGGAGGCAGCCTGAGTGACAGTAGTTGTGAGGGAGCCTGAGAGAGGGAGGGTGAGTGAGTGTGAGAGTGATTCCGAGTGCGTGAGGGTGAGAGGGAACCCCAGTGAGTGAGGGTGAGAGGGAACCCCAGTGAGTGAGGGTGAGAGGGAACCCCAGTGAGTGAGGGTGAGAGGGAACCCGAATGAGTCAGGGTGAGAGGGAGCCTGAGTGATGGAGAGTGAGAGCGAGGTCAAAATGAGGGAGGGTGAGAGCATGGTCACAAAGAGGGAGGGTGAAAGGTAGCCTGAGTGAGACAGGTTGCCAGGGAGACTGAGTGAGAGTGGTTACCAGGGAAACTGAGTGAGGAAGGGAGAGAGGGAACCTGAGTGAGTGAGAGACGGAGTCTGAGTGAGGGAGTGTGAAAGGGAGCCTGAGTGAGGGAGGCTATGAGGGAGCCTGAGTGAGGGAAAGTGTGAGGGAACCCAAGTGAGGGAGAGTGATAGGGATCCCGAGTGAGTGAGGGTGACAGGGAGCCTGAGTGATGGAGGATGAGAGCTAGGGCACAATGAGGGAGGGTGGGATGGAGACTGAGTGAGACATGTTCTGAGGGAGCCTGAGTGTGGGAGGGTGTGAGGGAGCCCCAGTGAGTGTGAGAGGAAGCCGAGTGAGTGAGGGTGAGAGGAATCCCGAGTGCCTGAGGGTGACAGGGAGCCCGAGTGAGTCAGTGTGTGTGGGAGCGTGAATGATGCAGGGTGAGAGCGAGATCACAATGAGGCAGGGAGGGAGGCAGCCTGAGTGACAGTAGTCGTGAGGGAGCCTGAGAGAGGGAGGATGAGTGAGTGTGAGAGTGAGTCCGAGTGTGTGAGGGTGAGAGGGAACCCCAGTGAGGGAGGGTGAGAGGGAAGTGAGTGTGCAAAGGCGAGAGGGACCTGAGTGAGGGAGGGTGTCAGGGAGTCTAGGTGAGTGAAGGTGAAGGGGAGCCTGAGTGAGGGAGGGTGAGAGCAAGGTCACAGTAAAGGAGGGTGAGAGCGAGATCACAATGAGGGAGGGAGGGAGGCAGCCTGAGTGACAGTAGTTGTGAGGGAGCCTGAGAGAGGGCGGGTGAGTGGTAGCATAGGTGAGTGAGTGTGAGAGTGAGCCCGAGGGAGGGTGAAAGGGAACCCGAGTGAGTGAGGTTGAGAAGGAGTCTGAGTGAGAGATGGTGAGAGTGAGGTCACAATGAGGGAGTGTGGGAGAGATCCTGAGTGACAGAAGCTGTGAGTGAGCCTGAGAGAGGGAGGATGTGAGGGAGTCCAGGTGAGTGAGTGTGAGACGATGCCTGAGTGAGTGAGGGTGATAGGGAGCGCTAGTGAGAGAGGGTGAGAGCGATGTCACAATGAGGGAGGGTGGGAGAGAGCCTGAGTGACAGAAGTTGTGAGGGAGCCTGAGAGAGGGAAGGTGTAAGGGAGCATAGGTGAGTGAGGGTGAGGGGGAGCCAAAGTGACGGAGGGTGACAGGGAGCCCCAGGGAGGGAGGGTGAGATGGAACTCAAGTGAGTGAGGGTGAGAGGGACCTGAGTGAGGGAGAGTTAAAGGAAGTCTAGGTGAGTGAAGGTGAGGGGGAGCCTGAGTGAGGGAGAGTGAGACCGAGGTCACAGGGAAGGTGGGTGAGAGCGAGGTACAATGAGGGAGGGTGACAGGGAACCTCAGTGACACAGGTGGCCAGGGAGACTGAGTGAGAGAGAGTGAGGGGGATCTCGAGTGAGTTAGAATGCCAGGGAACCGAAATGAGTCAGGGTGACAGGGAGTCTGAGTGAGGGAGTGTGAAAGGGAGCCTGAGTGAGGGAGGCTTAAATGGATCCCGAGTGAGTGAGGGAGACAGAGAGCCCGAATGAGTCAGGGTGAGAAAGCAACTGAGTGAGGGAAGGTGAGAGAGAGCTGAGTGAGAGAGGGTTAGAGGGAGCCTAGGTGAGTGAGGGTGAGCGGGAGCCGCAGTGAGGGAGGGAGAGAGCGAGGTCAAAATGACTGAGGGTGAGAGGGAGCCTGAGTGAGAGAGGTTGCCAGGGAGCTTGAAATAGGGAGTGCCTGAATGAGGGAAGGTGAGAGGGCCTCTGAGTGATGGAGGGTGAGAGCAAGGTCACAATGAGGGAGAGTGAGAGGAAAGGTAAGTCAGACGGGTTGCCAGGGAGCCGGAGTGAGGGCGGGAGAGAGGGAGTCTGAGTGAGGGAGAGAGGGATTCCCACTTAGGGAGTGTGAGAGGGAGACTGAGTAAAGGAGGGTATGAGGGAGCCCCAGTGAGGGAGGGTGAGAGGGAGCCCGAGTGAGTGAGTGTGACAGGGAACCCGAATAAGTCACGGTGAGAGGGAGCCTGAATGAGGGAGGGTATGAGGGAGCCTGAGTGAGGGAGGGTGTGAGGGAGCCCCAGTGAGGGTGAGAGGGAGCCGAGTCAGTGAGCGTGAGAGGGATCGCGAATGAGTGAGGGTGACAGGGAGCCCGAGTGAGTCAGTGTGAGGGTATGAGGGAGCCTGAGTGAGGGAGGGTGTGAGGGAGCCCCAGTGAGGGTGAGAGGGAGCCGAGTCAGTGAGCGTGAGAGGGATCCCGAATGAGTGAGGGTGACAGGGAGCCCGAGTGAGTCAGTGTGAGAGACAGCCTGAGTGATAGAGGGTGAGAGCGAGATCACAATGAGGGAGGGTGGGAGGCAGCCTGAGTGACAATAGTCGTGAGGGAGCCTGAGAGAGGGAGGGTGAGTGGTAGCATAGGTGAGTGAGTGTGAGAGTGAGTCCGAGTGTAAGGGTGAGAGGGAACCCCAGTGAGTGAGGGTGAGAGGGAACTGAGTGTGCAAAGGCGAGAGGGATCTGAGTGAGGGAGGGTGTCAGGGAGTCTAGGTGAGTGAAAGTGAAGGGGAGCCTGAGTGAGGGAGGGTGAGAGCGAGGTCACAGTAAAGGAGGGTGAGAGCGAGATCACAATGAGGGAGGGAGGGAGGGAGGCAGCCTGAGTGACAGTAGTTGTGAGGGAGCCTGAGAGAGGAAGGGAGAGTGGTAGCATAGGTGAGTGAGTGTGAGAGGAAACCCGAGTGAGGGAGGGTGAGAGGGACCTGAGTGAGGGAGGGTTCCAGGGAGTCTAGGTGAGTGAAGGTGAGGGGGAGCCTGAGTGAGGGAGGGTGTGAGGGAGCCCCAGTGAGGGTGAGAGGCAGCCAGTCAGTGAGCTTGAGAGGGATCCCGAATGAGTGAGGGTGACACAGAGCCCGAGTGAGTCAGTGTGTGTGGGAGGCTGAGTGATGGATGGGGAGAGCGAGATCACAATGAGGGAGGGAGGGAGGCTGCCTGAGTGACAGTAGTTGTGAGGGAGCCTGAGAGAGGGCGGGTGAGTGGTAGCATAGGTGAGTGAGTGTGAGAGTGAGCCCGAGGGAGGGTGAAAGGGAACCCGAGTGAGTGAGGTTGAGAAGGAGTCTGAGTGAGAGATGGTGAGAGTGAGGTCACAATGAGGGAGTGTGGGAGAGATCCTGAGTGACAGAAGCTGTGAGGGAGCCTGAGAGAGGGAGGATGTGAGGGAGTCCAGGTGAGTGAGTGTGAGACGATGCCTGAGTGAGTGAGGGTGATAGGGAGCGCTAGTGAGAGAGGGTGAGAGCGATGTCACAATGAGGGAGGGTGGGAGAGAGCCTGAGTGACAGAAGTTGTGAGGGAGCCTGAGAGAGGGAAGGTGTAAGGGAGCATAGGTGAGTGAGGGTGAGGGGGAGCCAAAGTGACGGAGGGTGACAGGGAGCCCCAGGGAGGGAGGGTGAGATGGAACTCAAGTGAGTGAGGGTGAGAGGGACCTGAGTGAGGGAGAGTTAAAGGAAGTCTAGGTGAGTGAAGGTGAGGGGGAGCCTGAGTGAGGGAGAGTGAGACCGAGGTCACAGGGAAGGTGGGTGAGAGCGAGGTACAATGAGGGAGGGTGACAGGGAACCTCAGTGACACAGGTGGCCAGGGAGACTGAGTGAGAGAGAGTGAGGGGGATCTCGAGTGAGTTAGAATGCCAGGGAACCGAAATGAGTCAGGGTGACAGGGAGTCTGAGTGAGGGAGTGTGAAAGGGAGCCTGAGTGAGGGAGGCTTAAATGGATCCCGAGTGAGTGAGGGAGACAGAGAGCCCGAATGAGTCAGGGTGAGAAAGCAACTGAGTGAGGGAAGGTGAGAGAGAGCTGAGTGAGAGAGGGTTAGAGGGAGCCTAGGTGAGTGAGGGTGAGCGGGAGCCGCAGTGAGGGAGGGAGAGAGCGAGGTCAAAATGACTGAGGGTGAGAGGGAGCCTGAGTGAGAGAGGTTGCCAGGGAGCTTGAAATAGGGAGTGCCTGAATGAGGGAAGGTGAGAGGGCCTCTGAGTGATGGAGGGTGAGAGCAAGGTCACAATGAGAGAGAGTGAGAGGGAAGCTAAGTGAGACGGGTTGCCAGGGAGCCGGAGTGAGGGCGGGAGAGAGGGAGTCTGAGTGAAGGAGAGAGGGATTCCCACTTAGGGAGTGTGAGAGGGAGACTGAGTAAAGGAGGGTATGAGGGAGCCCCAGTGAGGGAGGGTGAGAGGGAGCCCGAGTGATGGAGGATGAGAGCGAGGTCACAATGAGGGAGGGTGAAAGGTAGCCTGAGTGAGAGAGGTTTCCAGGGAGACTGAGTGAGAGTGGTTCCCAGGGAAACTAAGTGAGGGAGGAAGAGAGGGAGCCTGAGTGAGGGAGAGAGGGAAACTGAGGGAGGGAAGGTTAGAGAGACCTGAGTGAGGGAGGGTTACAGGGAGTCTAGGTGAGTGAATGTGAGGGGGAGCCTGACTGAGGGTGAGAGCGAGGTCACAGTGAAGGAGGGTGAGAGCGAGGTCACAATGAAGTGGGGGTGACAGGGAGCCTGAATGAGACAGGTTGCCTGGGAGACTGAGTGAGGGAGGGAGAGAGGGAGCCTGAGTGAGGGAAGGTGTGAGGGAGACCCAATGAGGGAGTCTTATAGGGAGTCCAAGTGAGGGAGAGTGACATGGATCTCGAGTGGGTGAGGGTGATAGGGAGCCTGAGTGATGGAGGATGAGAGCTAGGGCACATTGAGGGAGGGTGGGATGGAGCTTGAGTGAGAGAGGTTCTGAGGGAGCCGGTGTGAGGGAGCCCCAGTGAGGCTGAGAGGGAGCCAAGTCAGTGAGCGTGAGAGGGATCCCGAATGAGTGAGGGTGACAGGGAGCCAGAGTGAGTCAGTGTGAGAGGGAGCCTGAGTGATAGAGGGTGAGAGCGAGATCACCATGAGGGAGGGTGGGAGGCAGCCTGAGTGACAGTAGTCGTGAGGGAGCCTGAGAGACTGAGGCTGAGAGGGAGCAAGGTGAGTGAGTATGAGAGGGAGCCCGAAGGCGTGAGGGTGAGGGAACCCCAGTGAGTGACGGTGAGATGGAGCCTGAGAGAGGGCGAGAGGGACCTGAGTGAGGGAGGGTATGAAGGAGCCTGAGTGAGGGAAGGTTTGAGGGAGACCCAATGAGGGAGGCTTATAGGGAGCCCAAGTGAGGTAGAGTGATAATGATCCCGAGTGAGTGAGGGTGAGCGGGATCCCGAGTGAGTGAGAGAGAGAGATCACAATGACGGAGGGAAGGAGGCAGCCTGAGTGACAGTAGTTGTGAGGGAGCCTGAGAGAGGGAGGGTGAGTGAGTGTGAGAGTGATTCCGAGTGCGTGAGGGTGAGAGGGAACCCCAGTGAGTGAGGGTGAGAGGGAACCCCAGTGAGTGAGGGTGAGAGGGAACCCCAGTGAGTGAGGGTGAGAGGGAACCCGAATGAGTCAGGGTGAGAGGGAGCCTGAGTGATGGAGAGTGAGAGCGAGGTCAAAATGAGGGAGGGTGAGAGCATGGTCACAAAGAGGGAGGGTGAAAGGTAGCCTGAGTGAGACAGGTTGCCAGGGAGACTGAGTGAGAGTGGTTACCAGGGAAACTGAGTGAGGAAGGGAGAGAGGGAACCTGAGTGAGTGAGAGACGGAGTCTGAGTGAGGGAGTGTGAAAGGGAGCCTGAGTGAGGGAGGCTATGAGGGAGCCTGAGTGAGGGAAAGTGTGAGGGAACCCAAGTGAGGGAGAGTGATAGGGATCCCGAGTGAGTGAGGGTGACAGGGAGCCTGAGTGATGGAGGATGAGAGCTAGGGCACAATGAGGGAGGGTGGGATGGAGACTGAGTGAGACATGTTCTGAGGGAGCCTGAGTGTGGGAGGGTGTGAGGGAGCCCCAGTGAGTGTGAGAGGAAGCCGAGTGAGTGAGGGTGAGAGGAATCCCGAGTGCCTGAGGGTGACAGGGAGCCCGAGTGAGTCAGTGTGTGTGGGAGCCTGAATGATGGAGGGTGAGAGCGAGATCACAATGAGGCAGGGAGGGAGGCAGCCTGAGTGACAGTAGTCGTGAGGGAGCCTGAGAGAGGGAGGGTGAGTGAGTGTGAGAGTGAGTCCGAGTGTGTGAGGGTGAGAGGGAACCCCAGTGAGGGAGGGTGAGAGGGAAGTGAGTGTGCAAAGGCGAGAGGGACCTGAGTGAGGGAGGGTGTCAGGGAGTCTAGGTGAGTGAAGGTGAAGGGGAGCCTGAGTGAGGGAGGGTGAGAGCAAGGTCACAGTAAAGGAGGGTGAGAGCGAGATCACAATGAGGGAGGGAGGGAGGCAGCCTGAGTGACAGTAGTTGTGAGGGAGCCTGAGAGAGGGAGGGTGAGCGGTAGAATAGGTGAGTGAGTGTGAGAGGGAACCCGAGTGAGTGAGGGTGAGAGGGAACCCGAGTGAATGAGCGTGAGAGGGACCTGAGTGAGGGAGGGTTACAGGGAGTCTAGGTGAGTGAAGGTGAGGGAGGGTGTGAGGGAGCCCCAGTGAGGGTGAGAGGCAGCCGAGTCAGTGAGCGTGAGAGGGATCCCGAATGAGTGAGGGTGACAGGGAGCCCGAGTGAGTCAGTGTGAGAGGGATCCTGAGTGATAGTGGGTGAGAGCGAGATCACAATGAGGGAGGGAGGGAGGCAGCCTGAGTGACAGTAGTCGTGAGGGAGCCTGAGAGAGGGAGGGTGAGTGGAAGCATAGGTGAGTGAGTGTGAGAGTGAGTCCGAGTGTGTGAGGATGAGGGGGAACCCCCGTGAGTGAGGGTGAGAGGGAAGTGAGTGTGCAAAGGCGAGAGGGACCTGAGTGAGGGAGGGTGTCAGGGAGTCTAGGTGAGTGAAGATGAGGGGGAGCCTGAGTGAGGGAGGGTGAGAGCGAGGTCACAGGGAGAGTGAGGGAGGGTGAGAGCGAGGTCACAGGGAAGGAGGGTGAGATCGAAGTACGGGAAGGAGGGTGAGATCGAAGTACAATGAGGGAGGGTGACAGGGAGCCTCAGTAAGACAGGTGGCTATGGAGACTGAGTGAGGGAGAGTGAGAGGGATCTCGAGTGAGTTAGGATGCCAGGGAGCCGAAATGTGTCAGGGTGACAGGGAGCCTGAGTGATGTAGGGAGAGAGCGAGATCACAATGAGGGAGGAGAGGGAGCCCAAGTGAGTCAGTGTGAGAGGGAGCCTGAGTGACAGAGGGTGAGAGCGAGATCACAATGAGGGAGGGTGGGAGGCAGCCTGAGTGACAGTAGTCGTGAGGGAGACTGAGAGAGTGAGGGTGAAAGGGAGCATAGGTGAGTAAGTGTGAGACGGAGCCCGAAGGAGTGAGGGTGAGGGAGCTCAAAGGAGTGAGGGTGAGGGAACCCGAGTGAGTGACGGTGAGATGGAGCCTGAGTGAGGGCGAGAGGGACCTGAGTGCAGAAGGGTATGAAGGAGCCTGTGTGAGGGAAGGTTTGAGGGAGACCCAAAGAGGGAGGCTTATAGGGAGGCCAAGTGAGGTAGAGTGATAGGGATCCCTAGTGAGTGAGTGTGACAGGGAGCTTGACTGATGGACGGTGAGAGCTAGGGCACAATGAGGGAGGGTGGCATGGAGCTTGAGTGATAGCATTTCTGAGGGAGCCTGAGTAAGGGAGTGTGTGAAGGAGCCCCAGTGATGCTGAGAGGGAGACGAGTGAGTGAGGGTGAGCGGGATTCCGAGTGAGTGAGAGCGAGATCACAATGAGGGAGGGAGGGAGGCAGCCTCAGTGACAGTAGTTGTGAGGGAGCCTGAGAGAGGGAGGGTGAGTGGTAGCATAGGTGAGTGAGTGTGAGAGTGAACCCGAGTGAGTGAGTGTGAGAGTGAACCCGAGTGAGTGAGGGTGAGAAGGAGCTTGAGTGAGAGAGGATTAGAGGGAGTCTAGGTGAGTGAAGGAGAGGGGGAGCCTGAGTGAGGGAGGGTAAGAGCGAGGTCACAGGAGAGGAGGGTGAGAGCGAGGTACAATGAGGGAGGGTGACAGGGAGCCTCAGTGAGACAGGTGGCCAGGGAGACTGAGTAAGGGAGAGTGAGAGGGATCTCGAGTGAGTTAGGATGTCAGGGAGCCGAAATGAGTCAGGGTGACAGGGAGTCTGAGTGAGGGAGTGTGAAAGGGAGCCTGAGTGAGGGAGGGTATGAGGGAGCCTGAGTGAGGGAAGGTGTGAGGGAGATCCAGTGAGGGAGGCTTAAAGGGATCCCAAGTGAGGGAGAGTGAGAGGGATCTCGAGTGAGTGAGGGTGACAGCCCGAATGAGTCAGGGTGAGAAAGCAACTGAGTGAGGGAAGGAGAGAGGGAGCTGAGTGAGGGAGGGTTAGAGGGAGCCTAGGTGAGTGAGGGTGAGCGGGAGCCGCAGTGAGGGAGGGAGAGAGAGAGGTCAAAATGACTGAGGGTGAGAGAGCCTGAGTGAGAGACGTTGCCAGGGAGCTTGAAATAGGGAGTGTATGAGGGAGCCTGAGTGAGGAACTGTGTGAGGGAGCCTGAATGAGGGAAGGTGAGAGGGCCCCTGAGTAATGGAGGGTGAGAGCAAGGTCACAATGAGGGAGAGTGAGAGGGAAGCTAAGTGAGACGGGTTGCCAGGGAGACGGAGTGAGGGCGGGAGAGAGGGAGTCTGAGTGAGGGAGAGAAGGATTCCCACTTAGGGAGTGTGAGAGGGAGACTGAGTAAAGGAGGGTATGAGGGAGCCCCAGTGAGGGAGGGTGAGAGGGAGCCCGAGTGAGTGAGTGTGACAGGGAACCCGAATAAGTCACGGTGAGAGGGAGGTTCACAATGAGGTAGGGTGAAAGGTAGCCTGAGTGAGAGAGGTTCACAGGGAGACTGAGTGAGAGTGGTTCCCAGGGAAACTGAGTGAGGGAGGGAGAGAGGGAGCCTGAGTGAGGGAGAGAGGGAAGCTGAGGGAGGGAAGGTTAGAGAGACCTGAGTGAGGGAGGGTTACAGGGAGTCTAGGTGAGTGAATGTGAGGGGGAGCCTGAGTGAGGCAGGGTGAGAGCGAGGTCACAGTAAAGGAGGGTGAGAGCGAGATCACAATGAGGGAGGGAGGGAGGCAGCCTGAGTGACAGTAGTTGTGAGGGAGCCTGAGAGAGGGAGGGTGAGTGGTAGCATAGGTGAGTGAGGGTGAGAGGGAACCCGAGTAAGTGACGGTGAGAAGGAGTCTGAGTGAGAGATGGTGAGAGTGAGGTCACAATGAGGGAGTGTGGGAGAGATCCTGAGTGACAGAAGCTGTGAGGGAGCCTGAGAGAGGGAGGATGTGAGGGAGCCCAGGTGAGTGAGTGTGAGACGATGCCTGAGTGAGTGAGGGTGATAGGGAGCCCTAGTGAGAGAGGGTGAGAGCAATGTCACAATGAGGAAGGGTGGGAGGGAGCCTGAGTGACAGAAGTTGTGAGGGAGCCTGAGAGAGGGAAGGTGTAAGGGAGCATAGGTGAGTGAGGGTGAGGGGGAGCCAAAGTGACGGAGGGTGACAGGGAGCCCCAGGGAGGGAGGGTGAGATGGAACTCAAGTGAGTGAGGGTGAGAGGGACCTGAGTGAGGGAGGGTTACAGGCAGTCTAGGTGAGTGAGGTGAGGGGGAGCCTGAGTGAGGGAGGGTGAGAGTGAGGTCACAGGGAAGGAGGGTGAGAGCGAGGTACAATGAGGGAGGGTGACAGGGAGCCTCAGTGAGACAGGTGGCCAGGGAGACTGAGTGAGGGAGAGTGAGAGGGATCTCGAGTGAGTTAGAATGCCAGGGAGCCGAAATGAGTCAGGGTGACAGGGAGTCTGAGTGAGGGAGTGTGAAAGGGAGCCTGAGTGACGGAGGGTATGAGGGAGCCTGAGTGAGGCAAGTTCCAGTGAGGGAGGCTTAAATGGATCCCGAGTGAGTGAGGGAGACAGAGAGCCCGAATGAGTCAGGGTGAGAAAGCAACTGAGTGAGGGAAGGTGAGAGAGAGCTGAGTGAGAGAGGGTTAGAGGGAGCCTAGGTGAGTGAGGGTGAGCGGGAGCCGCAGTGAGGGAGGGAGAGAGCGAGGTCAAAATGACTGAGGGTGAGAGGGAGCCTGAGTGAGAGAGGTTGCCAGGGAGCTTGAAATAGGGAGTGTATGAGGGAGACTGAGTGAGGAACTGTGTGAGGGAGCCTGAATGAGGGAAGGTGAGAGGGCCTCTGAGTGATGGAGGGTGAGAGCAAGGTCACAATGAGGGAGAGTGAGAGGGAAGCTAAGTGAGACGGGTTGCCAGGGAGACGGAGTGAGGGCGGGAGAGAGGGAGTCTGAGTGAGGGACAGAGGGATTCCCACTTAGGGAGTGTGAGAGGGAGACTGAGTAAAGGAGGGTATGAGGGAGCCCCAGTGAGGGAGGGTGAGAGGGAGCCCGAGTGAGTGAGTGTGACAGGGAACCCGAATAAGTCACGGTGAGAGGGAGCCTGAGTGACAGGGGATGAGAGCGAGGTCACAATGAGGGAGGGTGAAAGGTAGCCTGAGTGAGAGAGGTTCCCAAGGAGACTGAGTGAGAGTGGTTCCCAAGGAAACTGAGTGAGGGAGGGAGAGAGGGAGCCTGAGTGAGGGAGAGAGGCAAACTGGGGGAGGGAAGGTTAGAGAGACCTGAGTGAGGGAGGGTTACAGGGAGTCTAGGTGAGTGAATGTGAGGGGGAGCCTGATGGAGGGTGAGAGCGAGGTCACAGTGAAGGAGGGTGAGAGCGAGGTCACAATGAAGTGGGGGTGACAGGGAGTCTGAATGAGACAGGTTGCCTGGGAGACTGAGTGAGGGAGGGAGAGAGGGAGCCAGAGGGAGGGAGAGAGGGAGTCTGAGTGAGGGAGAGTGAAAGGGAGCCTGAGTGAGGGAGGGCACAATGAGGGAGGGTGGGATGGAGCTTGAGTGAGAGAGGTTCTGAGGGAGCCTGAGTGAGGGAGGGTGTGAGGGAGCCCCAGTGAGACTGAGAGGGACCTGAGTCAGTGAGCGTGAGAGGGATCCCGAATGAGTGAGGGTGACAGGGAGCCGGAGTGAGTCAGTGTGAGAGGGAGCCTGAGTGATAGAGGGTGAGAGGGAGATCACAATGAGGGAGGGTGGGAGGCAGCCTGAGTGACAGTAGTCGTGAGGGAGCCTGAGAGACTGAGACTGAGAGGGAGCATAGGTGAGTGAGTATGAGAGGGAGCCCGAAGGCGTGCGTGTGAGGGAACCCCAGTGAGTGACGGTGAGATGGAGCCTGAGGGAGGGCGAGAGGGAACTGAGTGTGCGAAGGCGAGAGGGACCTGAGTGAGGGAGGGTATGAAGGAGCCTGAGTGAGGGAAGGTTTGAGGGAGACCCAATGAGGGAGGCTTATAGGGAGCCCAAGTGAGGTAGAGTGATAGTGATCCGGTGTGAGTGAGGGTGACAGGGAGCCTGACTGATGGACGGTGAGAGCTAGGGCGCAATGAGGGAGGGTGGGATGGAGCTTCAGTGAGAGAGTTTCTGAGGGAGCCTGGGTGAGGGAGGGTGTGAGGGAGCCCCAGTGAGGCTGAGAGGGAGCCGAGTGAGTGAGGGTGAGCGGGATCCCGAGTGAGTGAGAGCGAGATCACAATGACGGAGGGAAGGAGGCAGCCTGAGTGACAGAAGTTGTGAGGGAGCCTGAGAGAGGGAGGGTGAGTGAGTGTGAGAGTGAGTCCGAGTACGTGAGGGTGAGAGGGAACCCCAGGGAGTGAGGGTGAGAGGGAGCCTGAGTGATGGAGGGTGAGAGCGAGGTCACAATGAGGGAGGGTGAGAGCTAGATCAAAAAGAGGGAGGGTGAAAGGTAGCCTGACTGAGAGAGGTTGCCAGGGAGACTGAGTGAGAGTGGTTGCCAGGGAAACTGAGTGAGGAAGGGAGACAGGGAGCCTGAGTGAGGGAGGGTATGAGGGAGCCTGAGTGAGGGAGCGTGTGAGGGAGTCCCAGTGAGGGTGAGAGGGAGCCGAGTCAGTGAGCGTGAAAGGGATCCCGAATGAGTGAGGGTGACAGGGAGCCCGAGTGAGTCAGTGTGAGAGACAGCCTGAGTGATAGAGGGTGAGAGCGAGATCACAATGAGGGAGGGTGGGAGGCAGCCTGAGTGACAATAGTCGTGAGGGAGCCTGAGAGAGGGAGGGTGAGTGGTAGCATAGGTGAGTGAGTGTGAGAGTGAGTCCGAGTGTAAGGGTGAGAGGGAACCCCAGTGAGTGAGGGTGAGAGGGAACTGAGTGTGCAAAGGCGAGAGGGATCTGAGTGAGGGAGGGTGTCAGGGAGTCTAGGTGAGTGAAAGTGAAGGGGAGCCTGAGTGAGGGAGGGTGAGAGCGAGATCACAATGAGGGAGGGAAGGAGGGAGGCAGCCTGAGTGACAGTAGTTGTGAGGGAGCCTGAGAGAGGGAGGGAGAGTGGTAGCATAGGTGAGTGAGTGTGAGAGGGAACCCGAGTGAGTGAGGGTGAGAGGAAACCCGAGTGAGTGAGGGTGAGAGGGACCTGAGTGAGGGAGGGTTCCAGGGAGTCTAGGTGAGTGAAGGTGAGGGGGAGCCTGAGTGAGGGAGGGTGTGAGGGAGCCCCAGTGAGGGTGAGAGGCAGCCGAGTCAGTGAGCTTGAGAGGGATCCCGAATGAGTGAGGGTGACACAGAGCCCGAGTGAGTCAGTGTGTGTGGGAGGCTGAGTGATGGATGGGGAGAGCGAGATCACAACGAGGGAGGGAGGGAGGCTGCCTGAGTGACAGTAGTTGTGAGGGAGCCTGAGAGAGGGCGGGTGAGTGGTAGCATAGGTGAGTGAGTGTGAGAGTGAGCCCGAGTGAGGGTGAAAGGGAACCCGAGTGAGTGAGGTTGAGAAGGAGTCTGAGTGAGAGATGGTGAGAGTGAGGTCACAATGAGGGAGTGTGGGAGAGATCCTGAGTGACAGAAGCTGTGAGGGAGCCTGAGAGAGGGAGGATGTGAGGGAGTCCAGGTGAGTGAGTGTGAGACGATGCCTGAGTGAGTGAGGGTGATAGGGAGCGCTAGTGAGAGAGGGTGAGAGCGATGTCACAATGAGGGAGGGTGGGAGAGAGCCTGAGTGACAGAAGTTGTGAGGGAGCCTGAGAGAGGGAAGGTGTAAGGGAGCATAGGTGAGTGAGGGTGAGGGGGAGCCAAAGTGACGGAGGGTGACAGGGAGCCCCAGGGAGGGAGGGTGAGATGGAACTCAAGTGAGTGAGGGTGAGAGGGACCTGAGTGAGGGAGAGTTAAAGGAAGTCTAGGTGAGTGAAGGTGAGGGGGAGCCTGAGTGAGGGAGAGTGAGACCGAGGTCACAGGGAAGGTGGGTGAGAGCGAGGTACAATGAGGGAGGGTGACAGGGAGCCTCAGTGAGACAGGTGGCCAGGGAGACTGAGTGAGGGAGAGTGAGGGGGATCTCGAGTGAGTTAGAATGCCAGGGAGCCGAAATGAGTCAGGGTGACAGGGAGTCTGAGTGAGGGAGTGTGAAAGGGAGCCTGAGTGAGGGAGGCTTAAATGGATCCCGAGTGAGTGAGGGAGACAGAGAGCCCGAATGAGTCAGGGTGAGAAAGCAACTGAGTGAGGGAAGGTGAGAGAGAGCTGAGTGAGAGAGGGTTAGAGGGAGCCTAGGTGAGTGAGGGTGAGCGGGAGCGGCAGTGAGGGAGGGAGAGAGCGAGGTCAAAATGACTGAGGGTGAGAGGGAGCCTGAGTGAGAGAGGTTGCCAGGGAGCTTGAAATAGGGAGTGCCTGAATGAGGGAAGGTGAGAGGGCCTCTGAGTGATGGAGGGTGAGAACAAGGTCACAATGAGGGAGAGTGAGAGGGAAGCTAAGTGAGACGGGTTGCCAGGGAGCCGGAGTGAGGGCGGGAGAGAGGGAGTCTGAGTGAGGGAGAGAGGGATTCCCACTTAGGGAGTGTGAGAGGGAGACTGAGTAAAGGAGGGTATGAGGGAGCCCCAGTGAGGGAGGGTGAGAGGGAGCCCGAGTGATGGAGGATGAGAGCGAGGTCACAATGAGGGAGGGTGAAAGGTAGCCTGAGTGAGAGAGGTTTCCAGGGTGACTGAGTGAGAGTGGTTCCCAGGGAAACTAAGTGAGGGAGGAAGAGAGGGAGCCTGAGTGAGGGAGAGAGGGAAACTGAGGGAGGGAAGGTTAGAGAGACCTGAGTGAGGGAGGGTTACAGGGAGTCTAGGTGAGTGAATGTGAGGGGGAGCCTGACTGAGGGTGAGAGCGAGGTCACAGTGAAGGAGGGTGAGAGCGAGGTCACAATGAAGTGGGGGTGACAGGGAGCCTGAATGAGACAGGTTGCCTGGGAGACTGAGTGAGGGAGGGAGAGAGGGAGCCTGAGGGAGGGAGAGAGGGAATCTGAGTGAGGGAGAGTAAAAGGGAGCCTGAGTGAGGGAGGGTATGAGGGAGCCTGAGTGAGGGAAGGTGTGAGGGAGACCCAATGAGGGAGTCTTATAGGGAGTCCAAGTGAGGGAGAGTGACATGGATCTCGAGTGGGTGAGGGTGATAGGGAGCCTGAGTGATGGAGGATGAGAGCTAGGGCACATTGAGGGAGGGTGGGATGGAGCTTGAGTGAGAGAGGTTCTGAGGGAGCCGGTGTGAGGGAGCCCCAGTGAGGCTGAGAGGGAGCCGAGTCAGTGAGCGTGAGAGGGATCCCGAATGAGTGAGGGTGACAGGGAGCCAGAGTGAGTCAGTGTGAGAGGGAGCCTGAGTGATAGAGGGTGAGAGCGAGATCACCATGAGGGAGGGTGGGAGGCAGCCTGAGTGACAGTAGTCGTGAGGGAGCCTGAGAGACTGAGGCTGAGAGGGAGCAAGGTGAGTGAGTATGAGAGGGAGCCCGAAGGCGTGAGGGTGAGGGAACCCCAGTGAGTGACGGTGAGATGGAGCCTGAGAGAGGGCGAGAGGGACCTGAGTGAGGGAGGGTATGAAAGAGCCTGAGTGAGGGAAGGTTTGAGGGAGACCCAATGAGGGAGGCTTATAGGGAGCCCAAGTGAGGTAGAGTGATAATGATCCCGAGTGAGTGAGGGTGAGCGGGATCCCGAGTGAGTGAGAGACAGATCACAATGACGGAGGGAAGGAGGCAGCCTGAGTGACAGTAGTTGTGAGGGAGCCTGAGAGAGGGAGGGTGAGTGAGTGTGAGAGTGATTCCGAGTGCGTGAGGGTGAGAGGGAACCCCAGTGAGTGAGGGTGAGAGGGAACCCCAGTGAGTGAGGGTGAGAGGGAACCCCAGTGAGTGAGGGTGAGAGGGAACCCGAATGAGTCAGGGTGAGAGGGAGCCTGAGTGATGGAGAGTGAGAGCGAGGTCAAAATGAGGGAGGGTGAGAGCGTGGTCACAAAGAGGGAGGGTGAAAGGTAGCCTGAGTGAGACAGGTTGCCAGGGAGACTGAGTGAGAGTGGTTACCAGGGAAACTGAGTGAGGAAGGGAGAGAGGGAACCTGAGTGAGTGAGAGACGGAGTCTGAGTGAGGGAGTGTGAAAGGGAGCCTGAGTGAGGGAGGCTATGAGGGAGCCTGAGTGAGGGAAAGTGTGAGGGAACCCAAGTGAGGGAGAGTGATAGGGATCCCGAGTGAGTGAGGGTGACAGGGAGCCTGAGTGATGGAGGATGAGAGCTAGGGCACAATGAGGGAGGGTGGGATGGAGACTGAGTGAGACATGTTCTGAGGGAGCCTGAGTGTGGGAGGGTGTGAGGGAGCCCCAGTGAGTGTGAGAGGAAGCCGAGTGAGTGAGGGTGAGAGGAATCCCGAGTGCCTGAGGGTGACAGGGAGCCCGAGTGAGTCAGTGTGTGTGGGAGCCTGAATGATGGAGGGTGAGAGCGAGATCACAATGAGGCAGGGAGGGAGGCAGCCTGAGTGACAGTAGTCGTGAGGGAGCCTGAGAGAGGGAGGGTGAGTGAGTGTGAGAGTGAGTCCGAGTGTGTGAGGGTGAGAGGGAACCCCAGTGAGGGAGGGTGAGAGGGAAGTGAGTGTGCAAAGGCGAGAGGGACCTGAGTGAGGGAGGGTGTCAGGGAGTCTAGGTGAGTGAAGGTGAAGGGGAGCCTGAGTGAGGGAGGGTGAGAGCGAGGTCACAGTAAAGGAGGGTGAGAGCGAGATCACAATGAGGGAGGGAGGGAGGCAGCCTGAGTGACAGTAGTTGTGAGGGAGCCTGAGAGAGGGAGGGTGAGCGGTAGAATAGGTGAGTGAGTGTGAGAGGGAACCCGAGTGAGTGAGGGTGAGAGGGAACCCGAGTGAGTGAGCGTGAGAGGGACCTGAGTGAGGGAGGGTTACAGGGAGTCTAGGTGAGTGAAGGTGAGGGAGGGTGTGAGGGAGCCCCAGTGAGGGTGAGAGGCAGCCGAGTCAGTGAGCGAGAGAGGGATCCCGAATGACTGAGGGTGACACAGAGCCCGAGTGAGTCAGTGTGTGTGGGAGCCTGAGTGATGGAGGGGGAGAGCGAGATCACAATGAGGGAGGGAGGGAGCCTGCCTGAGTGACAGTAGTTGTGAGGGAGCCTGAGAGAGGGCTGTTGAGTGGTAGCATAGGTGAGTGAGTGTGAGAGTGAGCCCGAGTGAGTGAGGGTGAGAGGGAGCCTGAGTGAGGGATGGTGAGAGTGAGGTCACAATGAGGGAGGGTGGGAGAGATCCTGAGTGACAGAAGCTGTGAGGGAGCCTGAGAGAGGGAGGGTGTGAGGGAGTCCAGGTGACTGAATGTGAGACGATGCCTGAGTGAGTGAGGGTGAGAGGGAGCCCAAGAGAGAGAGGGTGAGAGCGATGTCACAATGAGGGAGGGTGGGAGGGACCCTGAGTGACAGAGGTTGCCAGGGAGCTTGAAATGCGGAGTGTATGAGGGAGCCTGAGTGAGGAACTGTGTGAGGGAGCCTAAATGAGGGAAGGTGAGAGGGCCCCTGAGTGATGGACGGTGAGAGCAAGGGCGGGAGAGAGGGAGTCTGAGTGAGGGAGAGAGGGATTCCCACTTAGGGAGTGTGAGAGGGAGACTGAGTAAGGGAGGGTATGAGGGAGCCCCAGTGATGGAGGATGAGAGCGAGGTCACAATGAGGGATGGTGAAAGGTAGCCTGAGTGAGAGAGGTTTCCAGGGAGACTGAGTGAGAGTGGTTCCCAGGGAAACTAAGTGAGAGAGGGAGAGAGGGAGCCTGAGTGAGGGAGAGAGGGAAACTGTGGGAGGGAAGGTTAGGGAGACCTGAGTGAGGGAGGGTTACAGGGAGTCTAGGTGAGTGAATGTGAGGGGGAGCCTGACTGAGGGTGAGAGCGAGGTCACAGTGAAGGAGGGTGAGAGCGAGGTCACAATGAAGTGGGGGTGACAGGGAGCCTGAGTGAGACAGGTTGCCTGGGAGACTGAGTGAGGGAGGGAGAGAGGGAGCCTGAGGGAGGGAGAGAGGGAGTCTGAGTGAGGGAGTGTGAAAGGGAGCCTGAGTGAGGGAGGGTATGATGGAGCCTGAGTGAGTGAGCCCCAGTGAGGGTGAGAGGGAGCCGAGTCAGTGAGCGTGAGAGGGATCCCGAATGAGTGAGGGTGACAGGGAGCCCGAGTGAGTCAGTGTGAGAGGGATCCTGAGTGATAGTGGGTGAGAGCGAGATCACAATGAGGGAGGGAGGGAGGCAGCCTGAGTGACAGTAGTCGTGAGGGAGCCTGAGAGAGGGAGGGTGAGTGGAAGCATAGGTGAGTGAGTGTGAGAGTGAGTCCGAGTGTGTGAGGATGAGGGGGAACCCCCGTGAGTGAGGGTGAGAGGGAAGTGAGTGTGCAAAGGCGAGAGGGACCTGAGTGAGGGAGGGTGTCAGGGAGTCTAGGTGAGTGAAGATGAGGGGGAGCCTGAGTGAGGGAGGGTGAGAGCGAGGTCACAGGGAGAGTGAGGGAGGGTGAGAGCGAGGTCACAGGGAAGGAGGGTGAGATCGAAGTACAATGAGGGAGGGTGACAGGGAGCCTCAGTAAGACAGGTGGCTATGGAGACTGAGTGAGGGAGAGTGAGAGGGATCTCGAGTGAGTTAGGATGCCAGGGAGCCGAAATGTGTCAGGGTGACAGGGAGCCTGAGTGATGTAGGGAGAGAGCGAGATCACAATGAGGGAGGAGAGGGAGCCCAAGTGAGTCAGTGTGAGAGGGAGCCTGAGTGACAGAGGGTGAGAGCGAGATCACAATGAGGGAGGGTGGGAGGCAGCCTGAGTGACAGTAGTCGTGAGGGAGACTGAGAGAGTGAGGGTGAAAGGGAGCATAGGTGAGTAAGTGTGAGACGGAGCCCGAAGGAGTGAGGGTGAGGGAGCTCAAAGGAGTGAGGGTGAGGGAACCCGAGTGAGTGACGGTGAGATGGAGCCTGAGTGAGGGCGAGAGGGACCTGAGTGCAGAAGGGTATGAAGGAGCCTGTGTGAGGGAAGGTTTGAGGGAGACCCAAAGAGGGAGGCTTATAGGGAGGCCAAGTGAGGTAGAGTGATAGGGATCCCTAGTGAGTGAGTGTGACAGGGAGCTTGACTGATGGACGGTGAGAGCTAGGGCACAATGAGGGAGGGTGGCATGGAGCTTGAGTGATAGCATTTCTGAGGGAGCCTGAGTAAGGGAGTGTGTGAAGGAGCCCCAGTGATGCTGAGAGGGAGACGAGTGAGTGAGGGTGAGCGGGATTCCGAGTGAGTGAGAGCGAGATCACAATGAGGGAGGGAGGGAGGCAGCCTCAGTGACAGTAGTTGTGAGGGAGCCTGAGAGAGGGAGGGTGAGTGGTAGCATAGGTGAGTGAGTGTGAGAGTGAACCCGAGTGAGTGAGTGTGAGAGTGAACCCGAGTGAGTGAGGGTGAGAAGGAGCTTGAGTGAGAGAGGATTAGAGGGAGTCTAGGTGAGTGAAGGAGAGGGGGAGCCTGAGTGAGGGAGGGTAAGAGCGAGGTCACAGGAGAGGAGGGTGAGAGCGAGGTACAATGAGGGAGGGTGACAGGGAGCCGGAGTGAGTCAGGTGGCCAGGGAGACTGAGTGAGGGAGAGTGAGAGGGATCTCGAGTGAGTTAGGATGTCAGGGAGCCGAAATGAGTCAGGGTGACAGGGAGTCTGAGTGAGGGAGTGTGAAAGGGAGCCTGAGTGAGGGAGGGTATGAGGGAGCCTGAGTGAGGGAAGGTGTGAGGGAGATCCAGTGAGGGAGGCTTAAAGGGATCCCAAGTGAGGGAGAGTGAGAGGGATCTCGAGTGAGTGAGGGTGACAGCCCGAATGAGTCAGGGTGAGAAAGCAACTGAGTGAGGGAAGGAGAGAGGGAGCTGAGTGAGGGAGGGTTAGAGGGAGCCGCAGTGAGGGAGGGTGAGCGGGAGCCGCAGTGAGGGAGGGTGAGAGAGAGCCTGAGTGAGAGACGTTGCCAGGGAGCTTGAAATAGGGAGAGTATGAGGGAGCCTGAGTGAGGAACTGTGTGAGGGAGCCTGAATGAGGGAAGGTGAGAGGGCCCCTGAGTAATGGAGGGTGAGAGCAAGGTCACAATGAGGGAGAGTGAGAGGGAAGCTAAGTGAGACGGGTTGCCAGGGAGACGGAGTGAGGGCGGGAGAGAGGGAGTCTGAGTGAGGGAGAGAAGGATTCCCACTTAGGGAGTGTGAGAGGGAGACTGAGTAAAGGAGGGTATGAGGGAGCCCCAGTGAGGGAGGATGAGAGGGAGCCCGAGTGAGTGAGTGTGACAGGGAACCCGAATAAGTCACGGTGAGAGGGAGGTTCACAATGAGGTAGGGTGAAAGGTAGCCTGAGTGAGAGAGGTTCACAGGGAGACTGAGTGAGAGTGGTTCCCAGGGAAACTGAGTGAGGGAGGGAGAGAGGGAGCCTGAGTGAGGGAGAGAGGGAAGCTGAGGGAGGGAAGGTTAGAGAGACCTGAGTGAGGGAGGGTTACAGGGAGTCTAGGTGAGTGAATGTGAGGGGGAGCCTGAGTGAGGGTGAGAGCGAGGTCACAGTAAAGGAGGGTGAGAGCGAGATCACAATGAGGGAGGGAGGGAGGCAGCCTGAGTGACAGTAGTTGTGAGGGAGCCTGAGAGAGGGAGGGTGAGTGGTAGCATAGGTGAGTGAGGGTGAGAGGGAACCCGAGTAAGTGACGGTGAGAAGGAGTCTGAGTGAGAGATGGTGAGAGTGAGGTCACAATGAGGGAGTGTGGGAGAGATCCTGAGTGACAGAAGCTGTGAGGGAGCCTGAGAGAGGGAGGATGTGAGGGAGCCCAGGTGAGTGAGTGTGAGACGATGCCTGAGTGAGTGAGGGTGATAGGGAGCCCTAGTGAGAGAGGGTGAGAGCAATGTCACAATGAGGAAGGGTGGGAGGGAGCCTGAGTGACAGAAGTTGTGAGGGAGCCTGAGAGAGGGAAGGTGTAAGGGAGCATAGGTGAGTGAGGGTGAGGGGGAGCCAAAGTGACGGAGGGTGACAGGGAGCCCCAGGGAGGGAGGGTGAGATGGAACTCAAGTGAGTGAGGGTGAGAGGGACCTGAGTGAGGGAGGGTTACAGGCAGTCTAGGTGAGTGAGGTGAGGGGGAGCCTGAGTGAGGGAGGGTGAGAGTGAGGTCACAGGGAAGGAGGGTGAGAGCGAGGTACAATGAGGGAGGGTGACAGGGAGCCTCAGTGAGACAGGTGGCCAGGGAGACTGAGTGAGGGAGAGTGAGAGGGATCTCGAGTGAGTTAGAATGCCAGGGAGCCGAAATGAGTCAGGGTGACAGGGAGTCTGAGTGAGGGAGTGTGAAAGGGAGCCTGAGTGAGGGAGGGTATGAGGGAGCCTGAGTGAGGGAAGGTGTGAGGGAGATCCAGTGAGGGAGGCTTAAAGGGATCCCAAGTGAGGTAGAGTGATAGTGATCCGGTGTGAGTGAGGGTGACAGGGAGCCTGACTGATGGACGGTGAGAGCTAGGGCGCAATGAGGGAGGGTGGGATGGAGCTTCAGTGAGAGAGTTTCTGAGGGAGCCTGGGTGAGGGAGGGTGTGAGGGAGCCCCAGTGAGGCTGAGAGGGAGCCGAGTGAGTGAGGGTGAGCGGGATCCCGAGTGAGTGAGAGCGAGATCACAATGACGGAGGGAAGGAGGCAGCCTGAGTGACAGAAGTTGTGAGGGAGCCTGAGAGAGGGAGGGTGAGTGAGTGTGAGAGTGAGTCCGAGTACGTGAGGGTGAGAGGGAACCCCAGGGAGTGAGGGTGAGAGGGAGCCTGAGTGATGGAGGGTGAGAGCGAGGTCACAATGAGGGAGGGTGAGAGCTAGATCAAAAAGAGGGAGGGTGAAAGGTAGCCTGACTGAGAGAGGTTGCCAGGGAGACTGAGTGAGAGTGGTTGCCAGGGAAACTGAGTGAGGAAGGGAGACAGGGAGCCTGAGTGAGGGAGGGTATGAGGGAGCCTGAGTGAGGGAGCGTGTGAGGGAGTCCCAGTGAGGGTGAGAGGGAGCCGAGTCAGTGAGCGTGAAAGGGATCCCGAATGAGTGAGGGTGACAGGGAGCCCGAGTGAGTCAGTGTGAGAGACAGCCTGAGTGATAGAGGGTGAGAGCGAGATCACAATGAGGGAGGGTGGGAGGCAGCCTGAGTGACAATAGTCGTGAGGGAGCCTGAGAGAGGGAGGGTGAGTGGTAGCATAGGTGAGTGAGTGTGAGAGTGAGTCCGAGTGTAAGGGTGAGAGGGAACCCCAGTGAGTGAGGGTGAGAGGGAACTGAGTGTGCAAAGGCGAGAGGGATCTGAGTGAGGGAGGGTGTCAGGGAGTCTAGGTGAGTGAAAGTGAAGGGGAGCCTGAGTGAGGGAGGGTGAGAGCGAGATCACAATGAGGGAGGGAAGGAGGGAGGCAGCCTGAGTGACAGTAGTTGTGAGGGAGCCTGAGAGAGGGAGGGAGAGTGGTAGCATAGGTGAGTGAGTGTGAGAGGGAACCCGAGTGAGTGAGGGTGAGAGGAAACCCGAGTGAGTGAGGGTGAGAGGGACCTGAGTGAGGGAGGGTTCCAGGGAGTCTAGGTGAGTGAAGGTGAGGGGGAGCCTGAGTGAGGGAGGGTGTGAGGGAGCCCCAGTGAGGGTGAGAGGCAGCCGAGTCAGTGAGCTTGAGAGGGATCCCGAATGAGTGAGGGTGACACAGAGCCCGAGTGAGTCAGTGTGTGTGGGAGGCTGAGTGATGGATGGGGAGAGCGAGATCACAACGAGGGAGGGAGGGAGGCTGCCTGAGTGACAGTAGTTGTGAGGGAGCCTGAGAGAGGGCGGGTGAGTGGTAGCATAGGTGAGTGAGTGTGAGAGTGAGCCCGAGTGAGGGTGAAAGGGAACCCGAGTGAGTGAGGTTGAGAAGGAGTCTGAGTGAGAGATGGTGAGAGTGAGGTCACAATGAGGGAGTGTGGGAGAGATCCTGAGTGACAGAAGCTGTGAGGGAGCCTGAGAGAGGGAGGATGTGAGGGAGTCCAGGTGAGTGAGTGTGAGACGATGCCTGAGTGAGTGAGGGTGATAGGGAGCGCTAGTGAGAGAGGGTGAGAGCGATGTCACAATGAGGGAGGGTGGGAGAGAGCCTGAGTGACAGAAGTTGTGAGGGAGCCTGAGAGAGGGAAGGTGTAAGGGAGCATAGGTGAGTGAGGGTGAGGGGGAGCCAAAGTGACGGAGGGTGACAGGGAGCCCCAGGGAGGGAGGGTGAGATGGAACTCAAGTGAGTGAGGGTGAGAGGGACCTGAGTGAGGGAGAGTTAAAGGAAGTCTAGGTGAGTGAAGGTGAGGGGGAGCCTGAGTGAGGGAGAGTGAGACCGAGGTCACAGGGAAGGTGGGTGAGAGCGAGGTACAATGAGGGAGGGTGACAGGGAGCCTCAGTGAGACAGGTGGCCAGGGAGACTGAGTGAGGGAGAGTGAGGGGGATCTCGAGTGAGTTAGAATGCCAGGGAGCCGAAATGAGTCAGGGTGACAGGGAGTCTGAGTGAGGGAGTGTGAAAGGGAGCCTGAGTGAGGGAGGCTTAAATGGATCCCGAGTGAGTGAGGGAGACAGAGAGCCCGAATGAGTCAGGGTGAGAAAGCAACTGAGTGAGGGAAGGTGAGAGAGAGCTGAGTGAGAGAGGGTTAGAGGGAGCCTAGGTGAGTGAGGGTGAGCGGGAGCGGCAGTGAGGGAGGGAGAGAGCGAGGTCAAAATGACTGAGGGTGAGAGGGAGCCTGAGTGAGAGAGGTTGCCAGGGAGCTTGAAATAGGGAGTGCCTGAATGAGGGAAGGTGAGAGGGCCTCTGAGTGATGGAGGGTGAGAACAAGGTCACAATGAGGGAGAGTGAGAGGGAAGCTAAGTGAGACGGGTTGCCAGGGAGCCGGAGTGAGGGCGGGAGAGAGGGAGTCTGAGTGAGGGAGAGAGGGATTCCCACTTAGGGAGTGTGAGAGGGAGACTGAGTAAAGGAGGGTATGAGGGAGCCCCAGTGAGGGAGGGTGAGAGGGAGCCCGAGTGATGGAGGATGAGAGCGAGGTCACAATGAGGGAGGGTGAAAGGTAGCCTGAGTGAGAGAGGTTTCCAGGGAGACTGAGTGAGAGTGGTTCCCAGGGAAACTAAGTGAGGGAGGAAGAGAGGGAGCCTGAGTGAGGGAGAGAGGGAAACTGAGGGAGGGAAGGTTAGAGAGACCTGAGTGAGGGAGGGTTACAGGGAGTCTAGGTGAGTGAATGTGAGGGGGAGCCTGACTGAGGGTGAGAGCGAGGTCACAGTGAAGGAGGGTGAGAGCGAGGTCACAATGAAGTGGGGGTGACAGGGAGCCTGAATGAGACAGGTTGCCTGGGAGACTGAGTGAGGGAGGGAGAGAGGGAGCCTGAGGGAGGGAGAGAGGGAATCTGAGTGAGGGAGAGTAAAAGGGAGCCTGAGTGAGGGAGGGTATGAGGGAGCCTGAGTGAGGGAAGGTGTGAGGGAGACCCAATGAGGGAGTCTTATAGGGAGTCCAAGTGAGGGAGAGTGACATGGATCTCGAGTGGGTGAGGGTGATAGGGAGCCTGAGTGATGGAGGATGAGAGCTAGGGCACATTGAGGGAGGGTGGGATGGAGCTTGAGTGAGAGAGGTTCTGAGGGAGCCGGTGTGAGGGAGCCCCAGTGAGGCTGAGAGGGAGCCGAGTCAGTGAGCGTGAGAGGGATCCCGAATGAGTGAGGGTGACAGGGAGCCAGAGTGAGTCAGTGTGAGAGGGAGCCTGAGTGATAGAGGGTGAGAGCGAGATCACCATGAGGGAGGGTGGGAGGCAGCCTGAGTGACAGTAGTCGTGAGGGAGCCTGAGAGACTGAGGCTGAGAGGGAGCAAGGTGAGTGAGTATGAGAGGGAGCCCGAAGGCGTGAGGGTGAGGGAACCCCAGTGAGTGACGGTGAGATGGAGCCTGAGAGAGGGCGAGAGGGACCTGAGTGAGGGAGGGTATGAAAGAGCCTGAGTGAGGGAAGGTTTGAGGGAGACCCAATGAGGGAGGCTTATAGGGAGCCCAAGTGAGGTAGAGTGATAATGATCCCGAGTGAGTGAGGGTGAGCGGGATCCCGAGTGAGTGAGAGACAGATCACAATGACGGAGGGAAGGAGGCAGCCTGAGTGACAGTAGTTGTGAGGGAGCCTGAGAGAGGGAGTGTGAGTGAGTGTGAGAGTGATTCCGAGTGCGTGAGGGTGAGAGGGAACCCCAGTGAGTGAGGGTGAGAGGGAACCCCAGTGAGTGAGGGTGAGAGGGAACCCCAGTGAGTGAGGGTGAGAGGGAACCCGAATGAGTCAGGGTGAGAGGGAGCCTGAGTGATGGAGAGTGAGAGCGAGGTCAAAATGAGGGAGGGTGAGAGCGTGGTCACAAAGAGGGAGGGTGAAAGGTAGCCTGAGTGAGACAGGTTGCCAGGGAGACTGAGTGAGAGTGGTTACCAGGGAAACTGAGTGAGGAAGGGAGAGAGGGAACCTGAGTGAGTGAGAGACGGAGTCTGAGTGAGGGAGTGTGAAAGGGAGCCTGAGTGAGGGAGGCTATGAGGGAGCCTGAGTGAGGGAAAGTGTGAGGGAACCCAAGTGAGGGAGAGTGATAGGGATCCCGAGTGAGTGAGGGTGACAGGGAGCCTGAGTGATGGAGGATGAGAGCTAGGGCACAATGAGGGAGGGTGGGATGGAGACTGAGTGAGACATGTTCTGAGGGAGCCTGAGTGTGGGAGGGTGTGAGGGAGCCCCAGTGAGTGTGAGAGGAAGCCGAGTGAGTGAGGGTGAGAGGAATCCCGAGTGCCTGAGGGTGACAGGGAGCCCGAGTGAGTCAGTGTGTGTGGGAGCCTGAATGATGGAGGGTGAGAGCGAGATCACAATGAGGCAGGGAGGGAGGCAGCCTGAGTGACAGTAGTCGTGAGGGAGCCTGAGAGAGGGAGGGTGAGTGAGTGTGAGAGTGAGTCCGAGTGTGTGAGGGTGAGAGGGAACCCCAGTGAGGGAGGGTGAGAGGGAAGTGAGTGTGCAAAGGCGAGAGGGACCTGAGTGAGGGAGGGTGTCAGGGAGTCTAGGTGAGTGAAGGTGAAGGGGAGCCTGAGTGAGGGAGGGTGAGAGCGAGGTCACAGGGAGAGTGAGGGAGGGTGAGAGCGAGGTCACAGGGAAGGAGGGTGAGATCGAAGTACGGGAAGGAGGGTGAGATCGAAGTACAATGAGGGAGGGTGACAGGGAGCCTCAGTAAGACAGGTGGCTATGGAGACTGAGTGAGGGAGAGTGAGAGGGATCTCGAGTGAGTTAGGATGCCAGGGAGCCGAAATGTGTCAGGGTGACAGGGAGCCTGAGTGATGTAGGGAGAGAGCGAGATCACAATGAGGGAGGAGAGGGAGCCCAAGTGAGTCAGTGTGAGAGGGAGCCTGAGTGACAGAGGGTGAGAGCGAGATCACAATGAGGGAGGGTGGGAGGCAGCCTGAGTGACAGTAGTCGTGAGGGAGACTGAGAGAGTGAGGGTGAAAGGGAGCATAGGTGAGTAAGTGTGAGACGGAGCCCGAAGGAGTGAGGGTGAGGGAGCTCAAAGGAGTGAGGGTGAGGGAACCCGAGTGAGTGACGGTGAGATGGAGCCTGAGTGAGGGCGAGAGGGACCTGAGTGCAGAAGGGTATGAAGGAGCCTGTGTGAGGGAAGGTTTGAGGGAGACCCAAAGAGGGAGGCTTATAGGGAGGCCAAGTGAGGTAGAGTGATAGGGATCCCTAGTGAGTGAGTGTGACAGGGAGCTTGACTGATGGACGGTGAGAGCTAGGGCACAATGAGGGAGGGTGGCATGGAGCTTGAGTGATAGCATTTCTGAGGGAGCCTGAGTAAGGGAGTGTGTGAAGGAGCCCCAGTGATGCTGAGAGGGAGACGAGTGAGTGAGGGTGAGCGGGATTCCGAGTGAGTGAGAGCGAGATCACAATGAGGGAGGGAGGGAGGCAGCCTCAGTGACAGTAGTTGTGAGGGAGCCTGAGAGAGGGAGGGTGAGTGGTAGCATAGGTGAGTGAGTGTGAGAGTGAACCCGAGTGAGTGAGTGTGAGAGTGAACCCGAGTGAGTGAGGGTGAGAAGGAGCTTGAGTGAGAGAGGATTAGAGGGAGTCTAGGTGAGTGAAGGAGAGGGGGAGCCTGAGTGAGGGAGGGTAAGAGCGAGGTCACAGGAGAGGAGGGTGAGAGCGAGGTACAATGAGGGAGGGTGACAGGGAGCCGGAGTGAGTCAGGTGGCCAGGGAGACTGAGTGAGGGAGAGTGAGAGGGATCTCGAGTGAGTTAGGATGTCAGGGAGCCGAAATGAGTCAGGGTGACAGGGAGTCTGAGTGAGGGAGTGTGAAAGGGAGCCTGAGTGAGGGAGGGTATGAGGGAGCCTGAGTGAGGGAAGGTGTGAGGGAGATCCAGTGAGGGAGGCTTAAAGGGATCCCAAGTGAGGGAGAGTGAGAGGGATCTCGAGTGAGTGAGGGTGACAGCCCGAATGAGTCAGGGTGAGAAAGCAACTGAGTGAGGGAAGGAGAGAGGGAGCTGAGTGAGGGAGGGTTAGAGGGAGCCTAGGTGAGTGAGGGTGAGCGGGAGCCGCAGTGAGGGAGGGTGAGAGAGAGCCTGAGTGAGAGACGTTGCCAGGGAGCTTGAAATAGGGAGTGTATGAGGGAGCCTGAGTGAGGAACTGTGTGAGGGAGCCTGAATGAGGGAAGGTGAGAGGGCCCCTGAGTAATGGAGGGTGAGAGCAAGGTCACAATGAGGGAGAGTGAGAGGGAAGCTAAGTGAGACGGGTTGCCAGGGAGACGGAGTGAGGGCGGGAGAGAGGGAGTCTGAGTGAGGGAGAGAAGGATTCCCACTTAGGGAGTGTGAGAGGGAGACTGAGTAAAGGAGGGTATGAGGGAGCCCCAGTGAGGGAGGGTGAGAGGGAGCCCGAGTGAGTGAGTGTGACAGGGAACCCGAATAAGTCACGGTGAGAGGGAGGTTCACAATGAGGTAGGGTGAAAGGTAGCCTGAGTGAGAGAGGTTCACAGGGAGACTGAGTGAGAGTGGTTCCCAGGGAAACTGAGTGAGGGAGGGAGAGAGGGAGCCTGAGTGAGGGAGAGAGGGAAGCTGAGGGAGGGAAGGTTAGAGAGACCTGAGTGAGGGAGGGTTACAGGGAGTCTAGGTGAGTGAATGTGAGGGGGAGCCTGAGTGAGGCAGGGTGAGAGCGAGGTCACAGTAAAGGAGGGTGAGAGCGAGATCACAATGAGGGAGGGAGGGAGGCAGCCTGAGTGACAGTAGTTGTGAGGGAGCCTGAGAGAGGGAGGGTGAGTGGTAGCATAGGTGAGTGAGGGTGAGAGGGAACCCGAGTAAGTGACGGTGAGAAGGAGTCTGAGTGAGAGATGGTGAGAGTGAGGTCACAATGAGGGAGTGTGGGAGAGATCCTGAGTGACAGAAGCTGTGAGGGAGCCTGAGAGAGGGAGGATGTGAGGGAGCCCAGGTGAGTGAGTGTGAGACGATGCCTGAGTGAGTGAGGGTGATAGGGAGCCCTAGTGAGAGAGGGTGAGAGCAATGTCACAATGAGGAAGGGTGGGAGGGAGCCTGAGTGACAGAAGTTGTGAGGGAGCCTGAGAGAGGGAAGGTGTAAGGGAGCATAGGTGAGTGAGGGTGAGGGGGAGCCAAAGTGACGGAGGGTGACAGGGAGCCCCAGGGAGGGAGGGTGAGATGGAACTCAAGTGAGTGAGGGTGAGAGGGACCTGAGTGAGAGAGGGTTACAGGCAGTCTAGGTGAGTGAGGTGAGGGGGAGCCTGAGTGAGGGAGGGTGAGAGTGAGGTCACAGGGAAGGAGGGTGAGAGCGAGGTACAATGAGGGAGGGTGACAGGGAGCCTCAGTGAGACAGGTGGCCAGGGAGACTGAGTGAGGGAGAGTGAGAGGGATCTCGAGTGAGTCAGAATGCCAGGGAGCCGAAATGAGTCAGGGTGACAGGGAGTCTGAGTGAGGGAGTGTGAAAGGGAGCCTGAGTGACGGAGGGTATGAGGGAGCCTGAGTGAGGCAAGGTCCAGTGAGGGAGGCTTAAATGGATCCCGAGTGAGTGAGGGAGACAGAGAGCCCGAATGAGTCAGGGTGGGAAGCAACTGAGTGAGGGAAGGTGAGAGAGAGCTGAGTGAGAGAGGGTTAGAGGGAGCCTAGGTGAGTGAGGGTGAGCGGGAGCCGCAGTGAGGGAGGGAGAGAGCGAGGTCAAAATGACTGAGGGTGAGAGGGAGCCTGAGTGAGAGAGGTTGCCAGGGAGCTTGAAATAGGGAGTGTATGAGGGAGACTGAGTGAGAAACTGTGTGAGGGAGCCTGAATGAGGGAAGGTGAGAGGGCCTCTGAGTGATGGAGGGTGAGAGCAAGGTCACAATGAGGGAGAGTGAGAGGGAAGCTAAGTGAGACGGGTTGCCAGGGAGACGGAGTGAGGGCGGGAGAGAGGGAGTCTGAGTGAGGGACAGAGGGATTCCCACTTAGGGAGTGTGAGAGGGAGACTGAGTAAAGGAGGGTATGAGGGAGCCCCAGTGAGGGAGGATGAGAGGGAGCCCGAGTGAGTGAGTGTGACAGGGAACCCGAATAAGTCACGGTGAGAGGGAGGTTCACAATGAGGTAGGGTGAAAGGTAGCCTGAGTGAGAGAGGTTCACAGGGAGACTGAGTGAGAGTGGTTCCCAGGGAAACTGAGTGAGGGAGGGAGAGAGGGAGCCTGAGTGAGGGAGAGAGGGAAGCTGAGGGAGGGAAGGTTAGAGAGACCTGAGTGAGGGAGGGTTACAGGGAGTCTAGGTGAGTGAATGTGAGGGGGAGCCTGAGTGAGGCAGGGTGAGAGCGAGGTCACAGTAAAGGAGGGTGAGAGCGAGATCACAATGAGGGAGGGAGGGAGGCAGCCTGAGTGACAGTAGTTGTGAGGGAGCCTGAGAGAGGGAGGGTGAGTGGTAGCATAGGTGAGTGAGGGTGAGAGGGAACCCGAGTAAGTGACGGTGAGAAGGAGTCTGAGTGAGAGATGGTGAGAGTGAGGTCACAATGAGGGAGTGTGGGAGAGATCCTGAGTGACAGAAGCTGTGAGGGAGCCTGAGAGAGGGAGGATGTGAGGGAGCCCAGGTGAGTGAGTGTGAGACGATGCCTGAGTGAGTGAGGGTGATAGGGAGCCCTAGTGAGAGAGGGTGAGAGCAATGTCACAATGAGGAAGGGTGGGAGGGAGCCTGAGTGACAGAAGTTGTGAGGGAGCCTGAGAGAGGGAAGGTGTAAGGGAGCATAGGTGAGTGAGGGTGAGGGGGAGCCAAAGTGACGGAGGGTGACAGGGAGCCCCAGGGAGGGAGGGTGAGATGGAACTCAAGTGAGTGAGGGTGAGAGGGACCTGAGTGAGGGAGGGTTACAGGCAGTCTAGGTGAGTGAGGTGAGGGGGAGCCTGAGTGAGGGAGGGTGAGAGTGAGGTCACAGGGAAGGAGGGTGAGAGCGAGGTACAATGAGGGAGGGTGACAGGGAGCCTCAGTGAGACAGGTGGCCAGGGAGACTGAGTGAGGGAGAGTGAGAGGGATCTCGAGTGAGTTAGAATGCCAGGGAGCCGAAATGAGTCAGGGTGACAGGGAGTCTGAGTGAGGGAGTGTGAAAGGGAGCCTGAGTGAGGGAGGGTATGAGGGAGCCTGAGTGAGGGAAGGTGTGAGGGAGATCCAGTGAGGGAGGCTTAAAGGGATCCCAAGTGAGGTAGAGTGATAGTGATCCGGTGTGAGTGAGGGTGACAGGGAGCCTGACTGATGGACGGTGAGAGCTAGGGCGCAATGAGGGAGGGTGGGATGGAGCTTCAGTGAGAGAGTTTCTGAGGGAGCCTGGGTGAGGGAGGGTGTGAGGGAGCCCCAGTGAGGCTGAGAGGGAGCCGAGTGAGTGAGGGTGAGCGGGATCCCGAGTGAGTGAGAGCGAGATCACAATGACGGAGGGAAGGAGGCAGCCTGAGTGACAGAAGTTGTGAGGGAGCCTGAGAGAGGGAGGGTGAGTGAGTGTGAGAGTGAGTCCGAGTACGTGAGGGTGAGAGGGAACCCCAGGGAGTGAGGGTGAGAGGGAGCCTGAGTGATGGAGGGTGAGAGCGAGGTCACAATGAGGGAGGGTGAGAGCTAGATCAAAAAGAGGGAGGGTGAAAGGTAGCCTGACTGAGAGAGGTTGCCAGGGAGACTGAGTGAGAGTGGTTGCCAGGGAAACTGAGTGAGGAAGGGAGACAGGGAGCCTGAGTGAGGGAGGGTATGAGGGAGCCTGAGTGAGGGAGCGTGTGAGGGAGTCCCAGTGAGGGTGAGAGGGAGCCGAGTCAGTGAGCGTGAAAGGGATCCCGAATGAGTGAGGGTGACAGGGAGCCCGAGTGAGTCAGTGTGAGAGACAGCCTGAGTGATAGAGGGTGAGAGCGAGATCACAATGAGGGAGGGTGGGAGGCAGCCTGAGTGACAATAGTCGTGAGGGAGCCTGAGAGAGGGAGGGTGAGTGGTAGCATAGGTGAGTGAGTGTGAGAGTGAGTCCGAGTGTAAGGGTGAGAGGGAACCCCAGTGAGTGAGGGTGAGAGGGAACTGAGTGTGCAAAGGCGAGAGGGATCTGAGTGAGGGAGGGTGTCAGGGAGTCTAGGTGAGTGAAAGTGAAGGGGAGCCTGAGTGAGGGAGGGTGAGAGCGAGATCACAATGAGGGAGGGAAGGAGGGAGGCAGCCTGAGTGACAGTAGTTGTGAGGGAGCCTGAGAGAGGGAGGGAGAGTGGTAGCATAGGTGAGTGAGTGTGAGAGGGAACCCGAGTGAGTGAGGGTGAGAGGAAACCCGAGTGAGTGAGGGTGAGAGGGACCTGAGTGAGGGAGGGTTCCAGGGAGTCTAGGTGAGTGAAGGTGAGGGGGAGCCTGAGTGAGGGAGGGTGTGAGGGAGCCCCAGTGAGGGTGAGAGGCAGCCGAGTCAGTGAGCTTGAGAGGGATCCCGAATGAGTGAGGGTGACACAGAGCCCGAGTGAGTCAGTGTGTGTGGGAGGCTGAGTGATGGATGGGGAGAGCGAGATCACAACGAGGGAGGGAGGGAGGCTGCCTGAGTGACAGTAGTTGTGAGGGAGCCTGAGAGAGGGCGGGTGAGTGGTAGCATAGGTGAGTGAGTGTGAGAGTGAGCCCGAGTGAGGGTGAAAGGGAACCCGAGTGAGTGAGGTTGAGAAGGAGTCTGAGTGAGAGATGGTGAGAGTGAGGTCACAATGAGGGAGTGTGGGAGAGATCCTGAGTGACAGAAGCTGTGAGGGAGCCTGAGAGAGGGAGGATGTGAGGGAGTCCAGGTGAGTGAGTGTGAGACGATGCCTGAGTGAGTGAGGGTGATAGGGAGCGCTAGTGAGAGAGGGTGAGAGCGATGTCACAATGAGGGAGGGTGGGAGAGAGCCTGAGTGACAGAAGTTGTGAGGGAGCCTGAGAGAGGGAAGGTGTAAGGGAGCATAGGTGAGTGAGGGTGAGGGGGAGCCAAAGTGACGGAGGGTGACAGGGAGCCCCAGGGAGGGAGGGTGAGATGGAACTCAAGTGAGTGAGGGTGAGAGGGACCTGAGTGAGGGAGAGTTAAAGGAAGTCTAGGTGAGTGAAGGTGAGGGGGAGCCTGAGTGAGGGAGAGTGAGACCGAGGTCACAGGGAAGGTGGGTGAGAGCGAGGTACAATGAGGGAGGGTGACAGGGAGCCTCAGTGAGACAGGTGGCCAGGGAGACTGAGTGAGGGAGAGTGAGGGGGATCTCGAGTGAGTTAGAATGCCAGGGAGCCGAAATGAGTCAGGGTGACAGGGAGTCTGAGTGAGGGAGTGTGAAAGGGAGCCTGAGTGAGGGAGGCTTAAATGGATCCCGAGTGAGTGAGGGAGACAGAGAGCCCGAATGAGTCAGGGTGAGAAAGCAACTGAGTGAGGGAAGGTGAGAGAGAGCTGAGTGAGAGAGGGTTAGAGGGAGCCTAGGTGAGTGAGGGTGAGCGGGAGCGGCAGTGAGGGAGGGAGAGAGCGAGGTCAAAATGACTGAGGGTGAGAGGGAGCCTGAGTGAGAGAGGTTGCCAGGGAGCTTGAAATAGGGAGTGCCTGAATGAGGGAAGGTGAGAGGGCCTCTGAGTGATGGAGGGTGAGAACAAGGTCACAATGAGGGAGAGTGAGAGGGAAGCTAAGTGAGACGGGTTGCCAGGGAGCCGGAGTGAGGGCGGGAGAGAGGGAGTCTGAGTGAGGGAGAGAGGGATTCCCACTTAGGGAGTGTGAGAGGGAGACTGAGTAAAGGAGGGTATGAGGGAGCCCCAGTGAGGGAGGGTGAGAGGGAGCCCGAGTGATGGAGGATGAGAGCGAGGTCACAATGAGGGAGGGTGAAAGGTAGCCTGAGTGAGAGAGGTTTCCAGGGAGACTGAGTGAGAGTGGTTCCCAGGGAAACTAAGTGAGGGAGGAAGAGAGGGAGCCTGAGTGAGGGAGAGAGGGAAACTGAGGGAGGGAAGGTTAGAGAGACCTGAGTGAGGGAGGGTTACAGGGAGTCTAGGTGAGTGAATGTGAGGGGGAGCCTGACTGAGGGTGAGAGCGAGGTCACAGTGAAGGAGGGTGAGAGCGAGGTCACAATGAAGTGGGGGTGACAGGGAGCCTGAATGAGACAGGTTGCCTGGGAGACTGAGTGAGGGAGGGAGAGAGGGAGCCTGAGGGAGGGAGAGAGGGAATCTGAGTGAGGGAGAGTAAAAGGGAGCCTGAGTGAGGGAGGGTATGAGGGAGCCTGAGTGAGGGAAGGTGTGAGGGAGACCCAATGAGGGAGTCTTATAGGGAGTCCAAGTGAGGGAGAGTGACATGGATCTCGAGTGGGTGAGGGTGATAGGGAGCCTGAGTGATGGAGGATGAGAGCTAGGGCACATTGAGGGAGGGTGGGATGGAGCTTGAGTGAGAGAGGTTCTGAGGGAGCCGGTGTGAGGGAGCCCCAGTGAGGCTGAGAGGGAGCCGAGTCAGTGAGCGTGAGAGGGATCCCGAATGAGTGAGGGTGACAGGGAGCCAGAGTGAGTCAGTGTGAGAGGGAGCCTGAGTGATAGAGGGTGAGAGCGAGATCACCATGAGGGAGGGTGGGAGGCAGCCTGAGTGACAGTAGTCGTGAGGGAGCCTGAGAGACTGAGGCTGAGAGGGAGCAAGGTGAGTGAGTATGAGAGGGAGCCCGAAGGCGTGAGGGTGAGGGAACCCCAGTGAGTGACGGTGAGATGGAGCCTGAGAGAGGGCGAGAGGGACCTGAGTGAGGGAGGGTATGAAAGAGCCTGAGTGAGGGAAGGTTTGAGGGAGACCCAATGAGGGAGGCTTATAGGGAGCCCAAGTGAGGTAGAGTGATAATGATCCCGAGTGAGTGAGGGTGAGCGGGATCCCGAGTGAGTGAGAGACAGATCACAATGACGGAGGGAAGGAGGCAGCCTGAGTGACAGTAGTTGTGAGGGAGCCTGAGAGAGGGAGTGTGAGTGAGTGTGAGAGTGATTCCGAGTGCGTGAGGGTGAGAGGGAACCCCAGTGAGTGAGGGTGAGAGGGAACCCCAGTGAGTGAGGGTGAGAGGGAACCCCAGTGAGTGAGGGTGAGAGGGAACCCGAATGAGTCAGGGTGAGAGGGAGCCTGAGTGATGGAGAGTGAGAGCGAGGTCAAAATGAGGGAGGGTGAGAGCGTGGTCACAAAGAGGGAGGGTGAAAGGTAGCCTGAGTGAGACAGGTTGCCAGGGAGACTGAGTGAGAGTGGTTACCAGGGAAACTGAGTGAGGAAGGGAGAGAGGGAACCTGAGTGAGTGAGAGACGGAGTCTGAGTGAGGGAGTGTGAAAGGGAGCCTGAGTGAGGGAGGCTATGAGGGAGCCTGAGTGAGGGAAAGTGTGAGGGAACCCAAGTGAGGGAGAGTGATAGGGATCCCGAGTGAGTGAGGGTGACAGGGAGCCTGAGTGATGGAGGATGAGAGCTAGGGCACAATGAGGGAGGGTGGGATGGAGACTGAGTGAGACATGTTCTGAGGGAGCCTGAGTGTGGGAGGGTGTGAGGGAGCCCCAGTGAGTGTGAGAGGAAGCCGAGTGAGTGCGGGTGAGAGGAATCCCGAGTGCCTGAGGGTGACAGGGAGCCCGAGTGAGTCAGTGTGTGTGGGAGCCTGAATGATGGAGGGTGAGAGCGAGATCACAATGAGGCAGGGAGGGAGGCAGCCTGAGTGACAGTAGTCGTGAGGGAGCCTGAGAGAGGGAGGGTGAGTGAGTGTGAGAGTGAGTCCGAGTGTGTGAGGGTGAGAGGGAACCCCAGTGAGGGAGGGTGAGAGGGAAGTGAGTGTGCAAAGGCGAGAGGGACCTGAGTGAGGGAGGGTGTCAGGGAGTCTAGGTGAGTGAAGGTGAAGGGGAGCCTGAGTGAGGGAGGGTGAGAGCGAGGTCACAGGGAGAGTGAGGGAGGGTGAGAGCGAGGTCACAGGGAAGGAGGGTGAGATCGAAGTACGGGAAGGAGGGTGAGATCGAAGTACAATGAGGGAGGGTGACAGGGAGCCTCAGTAAGACAGGTGGCTATGGAGACTGAGTGAGGGAGAGTGAGAGGGATCTCGAGTGAGTTAGGATGCCAGGGAGCCGAAATGTGTCAGGGTGACAGGGAGCCTGAGTGATGTAGGGAGAGAGCGAGATCACAATGAGGGAGGAGAGGGAGCCCAAGTGAGTCAGTGTGAGAGGGAGCCTGAGTGACAGAGAGTGAGAGCGAGATCACAATGAGGGAGGGTGGGAGGCAGCCTGAGTGACAGTAGTCGTGAGGGAGACTGAGAGAGTGAGGGTGAAAGGGAGCATAGGTGAGTAAGTGTGAGACGGAGCCCGAAGGAGTGAGGGTGAGGGAGCTCAAAGGAGTGAGGGTGAGGGAACCCGAGTGAGTGACGGTGAGATGGAGCCTGAGTGAGGGCGAGAGGGACCTGAGTGCAGAAGGGTATGAAGGAGCCTGTGTGAGGGAAGGTTTGAGGGAGACCCAAAGAGGGAGGCTTATAGGGAGGCCAAGTGAGGTAGAGTGATAGGGATCCCTAGTGAGTGAGTGTGACAGGGAGCTTGACTGATGGACGGTGAGAGCTAGGGCACAATGAGGGAGGGTGGCATGGAGCTTGAGTGATAGCATTTCTGAGGGAGCCTGAGTAAGGGAGTGTGTGAAGGAGCCCCAGTGATGCTGAGAGGGAGACGAGTGAGTGAGGGTGAGCGGGATTCCGAGTGAGTGAGAGCGAGATCACAATGAGGGAGGGAGGGAGGCAGCCTCAGTGACAGTAGTTGTGAGGGAGCCTGAGAGAGGGAGGGTGAGTGGTAGCATAGGTGAGTGAGTGTGAGAGTGAACCCGAGTGAGTGAGTGTGAGAGTGAACCCGAGTGAGTGAGGGTGAGAAGGAGCTTGAGTGAGAGAGGATTAGAGGGAGTCTAGGTGAGTGAAGGAGAGGGGGAGCCTGAGTGAGGGAGGGTAAGAGCGAGGTCACAGGAGAGGAGGGTGAGAGCGAGGTACAATGAGGGAGGGTGACAGGGAGCCGGAGTGAGTCAGGTGGCCAGGGAGACTGAGTGAGGGAGAGTGAGAGGGATCTCGAGTGAGTTAGGATGTCAGGGAGCCGAAATGAGTCAGGGTGACAGGGAGTCTGAGTGAGGGAGTGTGAAAGGGAGCCTGAGTGAGGGAGGGTATGAGGGAGCCTGAGTGAGGGAAGGTGTGAGGGAGATCCAGTGAGGGAGGCTTAAAGGGATCCCAAGTGAGGGAGAGTGAGAGGGATCTCGAGTGAGTGAGGGTGACAGCCCGAATGAGTCAGGGTGAGAAAGCAACTGAGTGAGGGAAGGAGAGAGGGAGCTGAGTGAGGGAGGGTTAGAGGGAGCCTAGGTGAGTGAGGGTGAGCGGGAGCCGCAGTGAGGGAGGGTGAGAGAGAGCCTGAGTGAGAGACGTTGCCAGGGAGCTTGAAATAGGGAGTGTATGAGGGAGCCTGAGTGAGGAACTGTGTGAGGGAGCCTGAATGAGGGAAGGTGAGAGGGCCCCTGAGTAATGGAGGGTGAGAGCAAGGTCACAATGAGGGAGAGTGAGAGGGAAGCTAAGTGAGACGGGTTGCCAGGGAGACGGAGTGAGGGCGGGAGAGAGGGAGTCTGAGTGAGGGAGAGAAGGATTCCCACTTAGGGAGTGTGAGAGGGAGACTGAGTAAAGGAGGGTATGAGGGAGCCCCAGTGAGGGAGGGTGAGAGGGAGCCCGAGTGAGTGAGTGTGACAGGGAACCCGAATAAGTCACGGTGAGAGGGAGGTTCACAATGAGGTAGGGTGAAAGGTAGCCTGAGTGAGAGAGGTTCACAGGGAGACTGAGTGAGAGTGGTTCCCAGGGAAACTGAGTGAGGGAGGGAGAGAGGGAGCCTGAGTGAGGGAGAGAGGGAAGCTGAGGGAGGGAAGGTTAGAGAGACCTGAGTGAGGGAGGGTTACAGGGAGTCTAGGTGAGTGAATGTGAGGGGGAGCCTGAGTGAGGCAGGGTGAGAGCGAGGTCACAGTAAAGGAGGGTGAGAGCGAGATCACAATGAGGGAGGGAGGGAGGCAGCCTGAGTGACAGTAGTTGTGAGGGAGCCTGAGAGAGGGAGGGTGAGTGGTAGCATAGGTGAGTGAGGGTGAGAGGGAACCCGAGTAAGTGACGGTGAGAAGGAGTCTGAGTGAGAGATGGTGAGAGTGAGGTCACAATGAGGGAGTGTGGGAGAGATCCTGAGTGACAGAAGCTGTGAGGGAGCCTGAGAGAGGGAGGATGTGAGGGAGCCCAGGTGAGTGAGTGTGAGACGATGCCTGAGTGAGTGAGGGTGATAGGGAGCCCTAGTGAGAGAGGGTGAGAGCAATGTCACAATGAGGAAGGGTGGGAGGGAGCCTGAGTGACAGAAGTTGTGAGGGAGCCTGAGAGAGGGAAGGTGTAAGGGAGCATAGGTGAGTGAGGGTGAGGGGGAGCCAAAGTGACGGAGGGTGACAGGGAGCCCCAGGGAGGGAGGGTGAGATGGAACTCAAGTGAGTGAGGGTGAGAGGGACCTGAGTGAGAGAGGGTTACAGGCAGTCTAGGTGAGTGAGGTGAGGGGGAGCCTGAGTGAGGGAGGGTGAGAGTGAGGTCACAGGGAAGGAGGGTGAGAGCGAGGTACAATGAGGGAGGGTGACAGGGAGCCTCAGTGAGACAGGTGGCCAGGGAGACTGAGTGAGGGAGAGTGAGAGGGATCTCGAGTGAGTCAGAATGCCAGGGAGCCGAAATGAGTCAGGGTGACAGGGAGTCTGAGTGAGGGAGTGTGAAAGGGAGCCTGAGTGACGGAGGGTATGAGGGAGCCTGAGTGAGGCAAGGTCCAGTGAGGGAGGCTTAAATGGATCCCGAGTGAGTGAGGGAGACAGAGAGCCCGAATGAGTCAGGGTGGGAAGCAACTGAGTGAGGGAAGGTGAGAGAGAGCTGAGTGAGAGAGGGTTAGAGGGAGCCTAGGTGAGTGAGGGTGAGCGGGAGCCGCAGTGAGGGAGGGAGAGAGCGAGGTCAAAATGACTGAGGGTGAGAGGGAGCCTGAGTGAGAGAGGTTGCCAGGGAGCTTGAAATAGGGAGTGTATGAGGGAGACTGAGTGAGAAACTGTGTGAGGGAGCCTGAATGAGGGAAGGTGAGAGGGCCTCTGAGTGATGGAGGGTGAGAGCAAGGTCACAATGAGGGAGAGTGAGAGGGAAGCTAAGTGAGACGGGTTGCCAGGGAGACGGAGTGAGGGCGGGAGAGAGGGAGTCTGAGTGAGGGACAGAGGGATTCCCACTTAGGGAGTGTGAGAGGGAGACTGAGTAAAGGAGGGTATGAGGGAGCCCCAGTGAGGGAGGGTGAGAGGGAGCCCGAGTGAGTGAGTGTGACAGGGAACCCGAATAAGTCACGGTGAGAGGGAGGTTCACAATGAGGTAGGGTGAAAGGTAGCCTGAGTGAGAGAGGTTCACAGGGAGACTGAGTGAGAGTGGTTCCCAGGGAAACTGAGTGAGGGAGGGAGAGAGGGAGCCTGAGTGAGGGAGAGAGGGAAGCTGAGGGAGGGAAGGTTAGAGAGACCTGAGTGAGGGAGGGTTACAGGGAGTCTAGGTGAGTGAATGTGAGGGGGAGCCTGAGTGAGGCAGGGTGAGAGCGAGGTCACAGTAAAGGAGGGTGAGAGCGAGATCACAATGAGGGAGGGAGGGAGGCAGCCTGAGTGACAGTAGTTGTGAGGGAGCCTGAGAGAGGGAGGGTGAGTGGTAGCATAGGTGAGTGAGGGTGAGAGGGAACCCGAGTAAGTGACGGTGAGAAGGAGTCTGAGTGAGAGATGGTGAGAGTGAGGTCACAATGAGGGAGTGTGGGAGAGATCCTGAGTGACAGAAGCTGTGAGGGAGCCTGAGAGAGGGAGGATGTGAGGGAGCCCAGGTGAGTGAGTGTGAGACGATGCCTGAGTGAGTGAGGGTGATAGGGAGCCCTAGTGAGAGAGGGTGAGAGCAATGTCACAATGAGGAAGGGTGGGAGGGAGCCTGAGTGACAGAAGTTGTGAGGGAGCCTGAGAGAGGGAAGGTGTAAGGGAGCATAGGTGAGTGAGGGTGAGGGGGAGCCAAAGTGACGGAGGGTGACAGGGAGCCCCAGGGAGGGAGGGTGAGATGGAACTCAAGTGAGTGAGGGTGAGAGGGACCTGAGTGAGGGAGGGTTACAGGCAGTCTAGGTGAGTGAGGTGAGGGGGAGCCTGAGTGAGGGAGGGTGAGAGTGAGGTCACAGGGAAGGAGGGTGAGAGCGAGGTACAATGAGGGAGGGTGACAGGGAGCCTCAGTGAGACAGGTGGCCAGGGAGACTGAGTGAGGGAGAGTGAGAGGGATCTCGAGTGAGTTAGAATGCCAGGGAGCCGAAATGAGTCAGGGTGACAGGGAGTCTGAGTGAGGGAGTGTGAAAGGGAGCCTGAGTGAGGGAGGGTATGAGGGAGCCTGAGTGAGGGAAGGTGTGAGGGAGATCCAGTGAGGGAGGCTTAAAGGGATCCCAAGTGAGGTAGAGTGATAGTGATCCGGTGTGAGTGAGGGTGACAGGGAGCCTGACTGATGGACGGTGAGAGCTAGGGCGCAATGAGGGAGGGTGGGATGGAGCTTCAGTGAGAGAGTTTCTGAGGGAGCCTGGGTGAGGGAGGGTGTGAGGGAGCCCCAGTGAGGCTGAGAGGGAGCCGAGTGAGTGAGGGTGAGCGGGATCCCGAGTGAGTGAGAGCGAGATCACAATGACGGAGGGAAGGAGGCAGCCTGAGTGACAGAAGTTGTGAGGGAGCCTGAGAGAGGGAGGGTGAGTGAGTGTGAGAGTGAGTCCGAGTACGTGAGGGTGAGAGGGAACCCCAGGGAGTGAGGGTGAGAGGGAGCCTGAGTGATGGAGGGTGAGAGCGAGGTCACAATGAGGGAGGGTGAGAGCTAGATCAAAAAGAGGGAGGGTGAAAGGTAGCCTGACTGAGAGAGGTTGCCAGGGAGACTGAGTGAGAGTGGTTGCCAGGGAAACTGAGTGAGGAAGGGAGACAGGGAGCCTGAGTGAGGGAGGGTATGAGGGAGCCTGAGTGAGGGAGCGTGTGAGGGAGTCCCAGTGAGGGTGAGAGGGAGCCGAGTCAGTGAGTGTGAAAGGGATCCCGAATGAGTGAGGGTGACAGGGAGCCCGAGTGAGTCAGTGTGAGAGACAGCCTGAGTGATAGAGGGTGAGAGCGAGATCACAATGAGGGAGGGTGGGAGGCAGCCTGAGTGACAATAGTCGTGAGGGAGCCTGAGAGAGGGAGGGTGAGTGGTAGCATAGGTGAGTGAGTGTGAGAGTGAGTCCGAGTGTAAGGGTGAGAGGGAACCCCAGTGAGTGAGGGTGAGAGGGAACTGAGTGTGCAAAGGCGAGAGGGATCTGAGTGAGGGAGGGTGTCAGGGAGTCTAGGTGAGTGAAAGTGAAGGGGAGCCTGAGTGAGGGAGGGTGAGAGCGAGATCACAATGAGGGAGGGAAGGAGGGAGGCAGCCTGAGTGACAGTAGTTGTGAGGGAGCCTGAGAGAGGGAGGGAGAGTGGTAGCATAGGTGAGTGAGTGTGAGAGGGAACCCGAGTGAGTGAGGGTGAGAGGAAACCCGAGTGAGTGAGGGTGAGAGGGACCTGAGTGAGGGAGGGTTCCAGGGAGTCTAGGTGAGTGAAGGTGAGGGGGAGCCTGAGTGAGGGAGGGTGTGAGGGAGCCCCAGTGAGGGTGAGAGGCAGCCGAGTCAGTGAGCTTGAGAGGGATCCCGAATGAGTGAGGGTGACACAGAGCCCGAGTGAGTCAGTGTGTGTGGGAGGCTGAGTGATGGATGGGGAGAGCGAGATCACAACGAGGGAGGGAGGGAGGCTGCCTGAGTGACAGTAGTTGTGAGGGAGCCTGAGAGAGGGCGGGTGAGTGGTAGCATAGGTGAGTGAGTGTGAGAGTGAGCCCGAGTGAGGGTGAAAGGGAACCCGAGTGAGTGAGGTTGAGAAGGAGTCTGAGTGAGAGATGGTGAGAGTGAGGTCACAATGAGGGAGTGTGGGAGAGATCCTGAGTGACAGAAGCTGTGAGGGAGCCTGAGAGAGGGAGGATGTGAGGGAGTCCAGGTGAGTGAGTGTGAGACGATGCCTGAGTGAGTGAGGGTGATAGGGAGCGCTAGTGAGAGAGGGTGAGAGCGATGTCACAATGAGGGAGGGTGGGAGAGAGCCTGAGTGACAGAAGTTGTGAGGGAGCCTGAGAGAGGGAAGGTGTAAGGGAGCATAGGTGAGTGAGGGTGAGGGGGAGCCAAAGTGACGGAGGGTGACAGGGAGCCCCAGGGAGGGAGGGTGAGATGGAACTCAAGTGAGTGAGGGTGAGAGGGACCTGAGTGAGGGAGAGTTAAAGGAAGTCTAGGTGAGTGAAGGTGAGGGGGAGCCTGAGTGAGGGAGAGTGAGACCGAGGTCACAGGGAAGGTGGGTGAGAGCGAGGTACAATGAGGGAGGGTGACAGGGAGCCTCAGTGAGACAGGTGGCCAGGGAGACTGAGTGAGGGAGAGTGAGGGGGATCTCGAGTGAGTTAGAATGCCAGGGAGCCGAAATGAGTCAGGGTGACAGGGAGTCTGAGTGAGGGAGTGTGAAAGGGAGCCTGAGTGAGGGAGGCTTAAATGGATCCCGAGTGAGTGAGGGAGACAGAGAGCCCGAATGAGTCAGGGTGAGAAAGCAACTGAGTGAGGGAAGGTGAGAGAGAGCTGAGTGAGAGAGGGTTAGAGGGAGCCTAGGTGAGTGAGGGTGAGCGGGAGCGGCAGTGAGGGAGGGAGAGAGCGAGGTCAAAATGACTGAGGGTGAGAGGGAGCCTGAGTGAGAGAGGTTGCCAGGGAGCTTGAAATAGGGAGTGCCTGAATGAGGGAAGGTGAGAGGGCCTCTGAGTGATGGAGGGTGAGAACAAGGTCACAATGAGGGAGAGTGAGAGGGAAGCTAAGTGAGACGGGTTGCCAGGGAGCCGGAGTGAGGGCGGGAGAGAGGGAGTCTGAGTGAGGGAGAGAGGGATTCCCACTTAGGGAGTGTGAGAGGGAGACTGAGTAAAGGAGGGTATGAGGGAGCCCCAGTGAGGGAGGGTGAGAGGGAGCCCGAGTGATGGAGGATGAGAGCGAGGTCACAATGAGGGAGGGTGAAAGGTAGCCTGAGTGAGAGAGGTTTCCAGGGAGACTGAGTGAGAGTGGTTCCCAGGGAAACTAAGTGAGGGAGGAAGAGAGGGAGCCTGAGTGAGGGAGAGAGGGAAACTGAGGGAGGGAAGGTTAGAGAGACCTGAGTGAGGGAGGGTTACAGGGAGTCTAGGTGAGTGAATGTGAGGGGGAGCCTGACTGAGGGTGAGAGCGAGGTCACAGTGAAGGAGGGTGAGAGCGAGGTCACAATGAAGTGGGGGTGACAGGGAGCCTGAATGAGACAGGTTGCCTGGGAGACTGAGTGAGGGAGGGAGAGAGGGAGCCTGAGGGAGGGAGAGAGGGAATCTGAGTGAGGGAGAGTAAAAGGGAGCCTGAGTGAGGGAGGGTATGAGGGAGCCTGAGTGAGGGAAGGTGTGAGGGAGACCCAATGAGGGAGTCTTATAGGGAGTCCAAGTGAGGGAGAGTGACATGGATCTCGAGTGGGTGAGGGTGATAGGGAGCCTGAGTGATGGAGGATGAGAGCTAGGGCACATTGAGGGAGGGTGGGATGGAGCTTGAGTGAGAGAGGTTCTGAGGGAGCCGGTGTGAGGGAGCCCCAGTGAGGCTGAGAGGGAGCCGAGTCAGTGAGCGTGAGAGGGATCCCGAATGAGTGAGGGTGACAGGGAGCCAGAGTGAGTCAGTGTGAGAGGGAGCCTGAGTGATAGAGGGTGAGAGCGAGATCACCATGAGGGAGGGTGGGAGGCAGCCTGAGTGACAGTAGTCGTGAGGGAGCCTGAGAGACTGAGGCTGAGAGGGAGCAAGGTGAGTGAGTATGAGAGGGAGCCCGAAGGCGTGAGGGTGAGGGAACCCCAGTGAGTGACGGTGAGATGGAGCCTGAGAGAGGGCGAGAGGGACCTGAGTGAGGGAGGGTATGAAAGAGCCTGAGTGAGGGAAGGTTTGAGGGAGACCCAATGAGGGAGGCTTATAGGGAGCCCAAGTGAGGTAGAGTGATAATGATCCCGAGTGAGTGAGGGTGAGCGGGATCCCGAGTGAGTGAGAGACAGATCACAATGACGGAGGGAAGGAGGCAGCCTGAGTGACAGTAGTTGTGAGGGAGCCTGAGAGAGGGAGTGTGAGTGAGTGTGAGAGTGATTCCGAGTGCGTGAGGGTGAGAGGGAACCCCAGTGAGTGAGGGTGAGAGGGAACCCCAGTGAGTGAGGGTGAGAGGGAACCCCAGTGAGTGAGGGTGAGAGGGAACCCGAATGAGTCAGGGTGAGAGGGAGCCTGAGTGATGGAGAGTGAGAGCGAGGTCAAAATGAGGGAGGGTGAGAGCGTGGTCACAAAGAGGGAGGGTGAAAGGTAGCCTGAGTGAGACAGGTTGCCAGGGAGACTGAGTGAGAGTGGTTACCAGGGAAACTGAGTGAGGAAGGGAGAGAGGGAACCTGAGTGAGTGAGAGACGGAGTCTGAGTGAGGGAGTGTGAAAGGGAGCCTGAGTGAGGGAGGCTATGAGGGAGCCTGAGTGAGGGAAAGTGTGAGGGAACCCAAGTGAGGGAGAGTGATAGGGATCCCGAGTGAGTGAGGGTGACAGGGAGCCTGAGTGATGGAGGATGAGAGCTAGGGCACAATGAGGGAGGGTGGGATGGAGACTGAGTGAGACATGTTCTGAGGGAGCCTGAGTGTGGGAGGGTGTGAGGGAGCCCCAGTGAGTGTGAGAGGAAGCCGAGTGAGTGAGGGTGAGAGGAATCCCGAGTGCCTGAGGGTGACAGGGAGCCCGAGTGAGTCAGTGTGTGTGGGAGCCTGAATGATGGAGGGTGAGAGCGAGATCACAATGAGGCAGGGAGGGAGGCAGCCTGAGTGACAGTAGTCGTGAGGGAGCCTGAGAGAGGGAGGGTGAGTGAGTGTGAGAGTGAGTCCGAGTGTGTGAGGGTGAGAGGGAACCCCAGTGAGGGAGGGTGAGAGGGAAGTGAGTGTGCAAAGGCGAGAGGGACCTGAGTGAGGGAGGGTGTCAGGGAGTCTAGGTGAGTGAAGGTGAAGGGGAGCCTGAGTGAGGGAGGGTGAGAGCGAGGTCACAGTAAAGGAGGGTGAGAGCGAGATCACAATGAGGGAGGGAGGGAGGCAGCCTGAGTGACAGTAGTTGTGAGGGAGCCTGAGAGAGGGAGGGTGAGCGGTAGAATAGGTGAGTGAGTGTGAGAGGGAACCCGAGTGAGTGAGGGTGAGAGGGAACCCGAGTGAGTGAGCGTGAGAGGGACCTGAGTGAGGGAGGGTTACAGGGAGTCTAGGTGAGTGAAGGTGAGGGAGGGTGTGAGGGAGCCCCAGTGAGGGTGAGAGGCAGCCGAGTCAGTGAGCGAGAGAGGGATCCCGAATGACTGAGGGTGACACAGAGCCCGAGTGAGTCAGTGTGTGTGGGAGCCTGAGTGATGGAGGGGGAGAGCGAGATCACAATGAGGGAGGGAGGGAGCCTGCCTGAGTGACAGTAGTTGTGAGGGAGCCTGAGAGAGGGCTGTTGAGTGGTAGCATAGGTGAGTGAGTGTGAGAGTGAGCCCGAGTGAGTGAGGGTGAGAGGGAACCCGAGTGAGTGAGGGTGAGAGGGAGCCTGAGTGAGGGATGGTGAGAGTGAGGTCCCAATGAGGGAGGGTGGGAGAGATCCTGAGTGACAGAAGCTGTGAGGGAGCCTGAGAGAGGGAGGGTGTGAGGGAGTCCAGGTGACTGAATGTGAGACGATGCCTGAGTGAGTGAGGGTGAGAGGGAGCCCAAGAGAGAGAGGGTGAGAGCGATGTCACAATGAGGGAGGGTGGGAGGGACCCTGAGTGACAGAGGTTGCCAGGGAGCTTGAAATGCGGAGTGTATGAGGGAGCCTGAGTGAGGAACTGTGTGAGGGAGCCTAAATGAGGGAAGGTGAGAGGGCCCCTGAGTGATGGACGGTGAGAGCAAGGGCGGGAGAGAGGGAGTCTGAGTGAGGGAGAGAGGGATTCCCACTTAGGGAGTGTGAGAGGGAGACTGAGTAAGGGAGGGTATGAGGGAGCCCCAGTGATGGAGGATGAGAGCGAGGTCACAATGAGGGATGGTGAAAGGTAGCCTGAGTGAGAGAGGTTTCCAGGGAGACTGAGTGAGAGTGGTTCCCAGGGAAACTAAGTGAGAGAGGGAGAGAGGGAGCCTGAGTGAGGGAGAGAGGGAAACTGTGGGAGGGAAGGTTAGGGAGACCTGAGTGAGGGAGGGTTACAGGGAGTCTAGGTGAGTGAATGTGAGGGGGAGCCTGACTGAGGGTGAGAGCGAGGTCACAATGAAGTGGGGGTGACAGGGAGCCTGAGTGAGACAGGTTGCCTGGGAGACTGAGTGAGGGAGGGAGAGAGGGAGCCTGAGGGAGGGAGAGAGGGAGTCTGAGTGAGGGAGTGTGAAAGGGAGCCTGAGTGAGGGAGGGTATGATGGAGCCTGAGTGAGTGAGCCCCAGTGAGGGTGAGAGGGAGCCGAGTCAGTGAGCGTGAGAGGGATCCCGAATGAGTGAGGGTGACAGGGAGCCCGAGTGAGTCAGTGTGAGAGGGATCCTGAGTGATAGTGGGTGAGAGCGAGATCACAATGAGGGAGGGAGGGAGGCAGCCTGAGTGACAGTAGTCGTGAGGGAGCCTGAGAGAGGGAGGGTGAGTGGAAGCATAGGTGAGTGAGTGTGAGAGTGAGTCCGAGTGTGTGAGGATGAGGGGGAACCCCCGTGAGTGAGGGTGAGAGGGAAGTGAGTGTGCAAAGGCGAGAGAGAGCCCGAGTGAGTGAGTGTGACAGGGAACCCGAATAAGTCACGGTGAGAGGGAGCCTGAGTGACAGGGGATGAGAGCGAGGTCACAATGAGGGAGGGTGAAAGGTAGCCTGAGTGAGAGAGGTTCCCAAGGAGACTGAGTGAGAGTGGTTCCCAAGGAAACTGAGTGAGGGAGGGAGAGAGGGAGCCTGAGTGAGGGAGAGAGGCAAACTGGGGGAGGGAAGGTTAGAGAGACCTGAGTGAGGGAGGGTTACAGGGAGTCTAGGTGAGTGAATGTGAGGGGGAGCCTGATGGAGGGTGAGAGCGAGGTCACAGTGAAGGAGGGTGAGAGCGAGGTCACAATGAAGTGGGGGTGACAGGGAGTCTGAATGAGACAGGTTGCCTGGGAGACTGAGTGAGGGAGGGAGAGAGGGAGCCAGAGGGAGGGAGAGAGGGAGTCTGAGTGAGGGAGAGTGAAAGGGAGCCTGAGTGAGGGAGGGCACAATGAGGGAGGGTGGGATGGAGCTTGAGTGAGAGAGGTTCTGAGGGAGCCTGAGTGAGGGAGGGTGTGAGGGAGCCCCAGTGAGACTGAGAGGGACCTGAGTCAGTGAGCGTGAGAGGGATCCCGAATGAGTGAGGGTGACAGGGAGCCGGAGTGAGTCAGTGTGAGAGGGAGCCTGAGTGATAGAGGGTGAGAGGGAGATCACAATGAGGGAGGGTGGGAGGCAGCCTGAGTGACAGTAGTCGTGAGGGAGCCTGAGAGACTGAGACTGAGAGGGAGCATAGGTGAGTGAGTATGAGAGGGAGCCCGAAGGCGTGCGTGTGAGGGAACCCCAGTGAGTGACGGTGAGATGGAGCCTGAGGGAGGGCGAGAGGGAACTGAGTGTGCGAAGGCGAGAGGGACCTGAGTGAGGGAGGGTATGAAGGAGCCTGAGTGAGGGAAGGTTTGAGGGAGACCCAATGAGGGAGGCTTATAGGGAGCCCAAGTGAGGTAGAGTGATAGTGATCCGGTGTGAGTGAGGGTGACAGGGAGCCTGACTGATGGACGGTGAGAGCTAGGGCGCAATGAGGGAGGGTGGGATGGAGCTTCAGTGAGAGAGTTTCTGAGGGAGCCTGGGTGAGGGAGGGTGTGAGGGAGCCCCAGTGAGGCTGAGAGGGAGCCGAGTGAGTGAGGGTGAGCGGGATCCCGAGTGAGTGAGAGCGAGATCACAATGACGGAGGGAAGGAGGCAGCCTGAGTGACAGAAGTTGTGAGGGAGCCTGAGAGAGGGAGGGTGAGTGAGTGTGAGAGTGAGTCCGAGTACGTGAGGGTGAGAGGGAACCCCAGGGAGTGAGGGTGAGAGGGAACCCGAATGAGTCAGGGTGAGAGGGAGCCTGAGTGATGGAGGGTGAGAGCGAGGTCACAATGAGGGAGGGTGAGAGCTAGATCAAAAAGAGGGAGGGTGAAAGGTAGCCTGACTGAGAGAGGTTGCCAGGGAGACTGAGTGAGAGTGGTTGCCAGGGAAACTGAGTGAGGAAGGGAGACAGGGAGCCTGAGTCAGTAAGAGACGGAGTCTGAGTGAGGGAGTGTGAAAGGGAGCCTGAGTGAGGGAGGGTATGAGGGAGCCTGAGTGAGGGAGGGTGTGAGGGAGCCCCAGTGAGGGTGAGAGGGAGCCGAGTCAGTGAGCGTGAGAGGGATCGCGAATGAGTGAGGGTGACAGGGAGCCCGAGTGAGTCAGTGTGAGGGTATGAGGGAGCCTGAGTGAGGGAGGGTGTGAGGGAGCCCCAGTGAGGGTGAGAGGGAGCCGAGTCAGTGAGCGTGAGAGGGATCCCGAATGAGTGAGGGTGACAGGGAGCCCGAGTGAGTCAGTGTGAGAGACAGCCTGAGTGATAGAGGGTGAGAGCGAGATCACAATGAGGGAGGGTGGGAGGCAGCCTGAGTGACAATAGTCGTGAGGGAGCCTGAGAGAGGGAGGGTGAGTGGTAGCATAGGTGAGTGAGTGTGAGAGTGAGTCCGAGTGTAAGGGTGAGAGGGAACCCCAGTGAGTGAGGGTGAGAGGGAACTGAGTGTGCAAAGGCGAGAGGGATCTGAGTGAGGGAGGGTGTCAGGGAGTCTAGGTGAGTGAAAGTGAAGGGGAGCCTGAGTGAGGGAGGGTGAGAGCGAGGTCACAGTAAAGGAGGGTGAGAGCGAGATCACAATGAGGGAGGGAGGGAGGGAGGCAGCCTGAGTGACAGTAGTTGTGAGGGAGCCTGAGAGAGGAAGGGAGAGTGGTAGCATAGGTGAGTGAGTGTGAGAGGAAACCCGAGTGAGGGAGGGTGAGAGGGACCTGAGTGAGGGAGGGTTCCAGGGAGTCTAGGTGAGTGAAGGTGAGGGGGAGCCTGAGTGAGGGAGGGTGTGAGGGAGCCCCAGTGAGGGTGAGAGGCAGCCGAGTCAGTGAGCTTGAGAGGGATCCCGAATGAGTGAGGGTGACACAGAGCCCGAGTGAGTCAGTGTGTGTGGGAGGCTGAGTGATGGATGGGGAGAGCGAGATCACAATGAGGGAGGGAGGGAGGCTGCCTGAGTGACAGTAGTTGTGAGGGAGCCTGAGAGAGGGCGGGTGAGTGGTAGCATAGGTGAGTGAGTGTGAGAGTGAGCCCGAGTGAGGGTGAAAGGGAACCCAAGTGAGTGAGGTTGAGAAGGAGTCTGAGTGAGAGATGGTGAGAGTGAGGTCACAATGAGGGAGTGTGGGAGAGATCCTGAGTGACAGAAGCTGTGAGTGAGCCTGAGAGAGGGAGGATGTGAGGGAGTCCAGGTGAGTGAGTGTGAGACGATGCCTGAGTGAGTGAGGGTGATAGGGAGCGCTAGTGAGAGAGGGTGAGAGCGATGTCACAATGAGGGAGGGTGGGAGAGAGCCTGAGTGACAGAAGTTGTGAGGGAGCCTGAGAGAGGGAAGGTGTAAGGGAGCATAGGTGAGTGAGGGTGAGGGGGAGCCAAAGTGACGGAGGGTGACAGGGAGCCCCAGGGAGGGAGGGTGAGATGGAACTCAAGTGAGTGAGGGTGAGAGGGACCTGAGTGAGGGAGAGTTAAAGGAAGTCTAGGTGAGTGAAGGTGAGGGGGAGCCTGAGTGAGGGAGAGTGAGACCGAGGTCACAGGGAAGGTGGGTGAGAGCGAGGTACAATGAGGGAGGGTGACAGGGAACCTCAGTGACACAGGTGGCCAGGGAGACTGAGTGAGAGAGAGTGAGGGGGATCTCGAGTGAGTTAGAATGCCAGGGAACCGAAATGAGTCAGGGTGACAGGGAGTCTGAGTGAGGGAGTGTGAAAGGGAGCCTGAGTGAGGGAGGCTTAAATGGATCCCGAGTGAGTGAGGGAGACAGAGAGCCCGAATGAGTCAGGGTGAGAAAGCAACTGAGTGAGGGAAGGTGAGAGAGAGCTGAGTGAGAGAGGGTTAGAGGGAGCCTAGGTGAGTGAGGGTGAGCGGGAGCGGCAGTGAGGGAGGGAGAGAGCGAGGTCAAAATGACTGAGGGTGAGAGGGAGCCTGAGTGAGAGAGGTTGCCAGGGAGCTTGAAATAGGGAGTGCCTGAATGAGGGAAGGTGAGAGGGCCTCTGAGTGATGGAGGGTGAGAGCAAGGTCACAATGAGGGAGAGTGAGAGGGAAGCTAAGTGAGACGGGTTGCCAGGGAGCCGGAGTGAGGGCGGGAGAGAGGGAGTCTGAGTGAGGGAGAGAGGGATTCCCACTTAGGGAGTGTGAGAGGGAGACTGAGTAAAGGAGGGTATGAGGGAGCCCCAGTGAGGGAGGGTGAGAGGGAGCCCGAGTGATGGAGGATGAGAGCGAGGTCACAATGAGGGAGGGTGAAAGGTAGCCTGAGTGAGAGAGGTTTCCAGGGAGACTGAGTGAGAGTGGTTCCCAGGGAAACTAAGTGAGGGAGGAAGAGAGGGAGCCTGAGTGAGGGAGAGAGGGAAACTGAGGGAGGGAAGGTTAGAGAGACCTGAGTGAGGGAGGGTTACAGGGAGTCTAGGTGAGTGAATGTGAGGGGGAGCCTGACTGAGGGTGAGAGCGAGGTCACAGTGAAGGAGGGTGAGAGCGAGGTCACAATGAAGTGGGGGTGACAGGGAGCCTGAATGAGACAGGTTGCCTGGGAGACTGAGTGAGGGAGGGAGAGAGGGAGCCTGAGGGAGGGAGAGAGGGAATCTGAGTGAGGGAGAGTAAAAGGGAGCCTGAGTGAGGGAGGGTATGAGGGAGCCTGAGTGAGGGAAGGTGTGAGGGAGACCCAATGAGGGAGTCTTATAGGGAGTCCAAGTGAGGGAGAGTGACATGGATCTCGAGTGGGTGAGGGTGATAGGGAGCCTGAGTGATGGAGGATGAGAGCTAGGGCACATTGAGGGAGGGTGGGATGGAGCTTGAGTGAGAGAGGTTCTGAGGGAGCCGGTGTGAGGGAGCCCCAGTGAGGCTGAGAGGGAGCCGAGTCAGTGAGCGTGAGAGGGATCCCGAATGAGTGAGGGTGACAGGGAGCCAGAGTGAGTCAGTGTGAGAGGGAGCCTGAGTGATAGAGGGTGAGAGCGAGATCACCATGAGGGAGGGTGGGAGGCAGCCTGAGTGACAGTAGTCGTGAGGGAGCCTGAGAGACTGAGGCTGAGAGGGAGCAAGGTGAGTGAGTATGAGAGGGAGCCCGAAGGCGTGAGGGTGAGGGAACCCCAGTGAGTGACGGTGAGATGGAGCCTGAGAGAGGGCGAGAGGGACCTGAGTGAGGGAGGGTATGAAAGAGCCTGAGTGAGGGAAGGTTTGAGGGAGACCCAATGAGGGAGGCTTATAGGGAGCCCAAGTGAGGTAGAGTGATAATGATCCCGAGTGAGTGAGGGTGAGCGGGATCCCGAGTGAGTGAGAGACAGATCACAATGACGGAGGGAAGGAGGCAGCCTGAGTGACAGTAGTTGTGAGGGAGCCTGAGAGAGGGAGGGTGAGTGAGTGTGAGAGTGATTCCGAGTGCGTGAGGGTGAGAGGGAACCCCAGTGAGTGAGGGTGAGAGGGAACCCCAGTGAGTGAGGGTGAGAGGGAACCCCAGTGAGTGAGGGTGAGAGGGAACCCCAGTGAGTGAGGGTGAGAGGGAACCCGAATGAGTCAGGGTGAGAGGGAGCCTGAGTGATGGAGAGTGAGAGCGAGGTCAAAATGAGGGAGGGTGAGAGCGTGGTCACAAAGAGGGAGGGTGAAAGGTAGCCTGAGTGAGACAGGTTGCCAGGGAGACTGAGTGAGAGTGGTTACCAGGGAAACTGAGTGAGGAAGGGAGAGAGGGAACCTGAGTGAGTGAGAGACGGAGTCTGAGTGAGGGAGTGTGAAAGGGAGCCTGAGTGAGGGAGGCTATGAGGGAGCCTGAGTGAGGGAAAGTGTGAGGGAACCCAAGTGAGGGAGAGTGATAGGGATCCCGAGTGAGTGAGGGTGACAGGGAGCCTGAGTGATGGAGGATGAGAGCTAGGGCACAATGAGGGAGGGTGGGATGGAGACTGAGTGAGACATGTTCTGAGGGAGCCTGAGTGTGGGAGGGTGTGAGGGAGCCCCAGTGAGTGTGAGAGGAAGCCGAGTGAGTGAGGGTGAGAGGAATCCCGAGTGCCTGAGGGTGACAGGGAGCCCGAGTGAGTCAGTGTGTGTGGGAGCCTGAATGATGCAGGGTGAGAGCGAGATCACAATGAGGCAGGGAGGGAGGCAGCCTGAGTGACAGTAGTCGTGAGGGAGCCTGAGAGAGGGAGGGTGAGTGAGTGTGAGAGTGAGTCCGAGTGTGTGAGGGTGAGAGGGAACCCCAGTGAGGGAGGGTGAGAGGGAAGTGAGTGTGCAAAGGCGAGAGGGACCTGAGTGAGGGAGGGTGTCAGGGAGTCTAGGTGAGTGAAGGTGAAGGGGAGCCTGAGTGAGGGAGGGTGAGAGCGAGGTCACAGTAAAGGAGGGTGAGAGCGAGATCACAATGAGGGAGGGAGGGAGGCAGCCTGAGTGACAGTAGTTGTGAGGGAGCCTGAGAGAGGGAGGGTGAGCGGTAGAATAGGTGAGTGAGTGTGAGAGGGAACCCGAGTGAGTGAGGGTGAGAGTGAACCCGAGTGAGTGAGGGTGAGAAGGAGCTTGAGTGAGAGAGGATTAGAGGGAGTCTAGGTGAGTGAAGGAGAGGGGGAGCCTGAGTGAGGGAGGGTAAGAGCGAGGTCACAGGAGAGGAGGGTGAGAGCGAGGTACAATGAGGGAGGGTGACAGGGAGCCGGAGTGAGTCAGGTGGCCAGGGAGACTGAGTGAGGGAGAGTGAGAGGGATCTCGAGTGAGTTAGGATGTCAGGGAGCCGAAATGAGTCAGGGTGACAGGGAGTCTGAGTGAGTGAGCGTGAGAGGGACCTGAGTGAGGGAGGGTTACAGGGAGTCTAGGTGAGTGAAGGTGAGGGAGGGTGTGAGGGAGCCCCAGTGAGGGTGAGAGGCAGCCGAGTCAGTGAGCGAGAGAGGGATCCCGAATGACTGAGGGTGACACAGAGCCCGAGTGAGTCAGTGTGTGTGGGAGCCTGAGTGATGGAGGGGGAGAGCGAGATCACAATGAGGGAGGGAGGGAGCCTGCCTGAGTGACAGTAGTTGTGAGGGAGCCTGAGAGAGGGCTGTTGAGTGGTAGCATAGGTGAGTGAGTGTGAGAGTGAGCCCGAGTGAGTGAGGGTGAGAGGGAACCCGAGTGAGTGAGGGTGAGAGGGAGCCTGAGTGAGGGATGGTGAGAGTGAGGTCCCAATGAGGGAGGGTGGGAGAGATCCTGAGTGACAGAAGCTGTGAGGGAGCCTGAGAGAGGGAGGGTGTGAGGGAGTCCAGGTGACTGAATGTGAGACGATGCCTGAGTGAGTGAGGGTGAGAGGGAGCCCAAGAGAGAGAGGGTGAGAGCGATGTCACAATGAGGGAGGGTGGGAGGGACCCTGAGTGACAGAGGTTGCCAGGGAGCTTGAAATGCGGAGTGTATGAGGGAGCCTGAGTGAGGAACTGTGTGAGGGAGCCTAAATGAGGGAAGGTGAGAGGGCCCCTGAGTGATGGACGGTGAGAGCAAGGGCGGGAGAGAGGGAGTCTGAGTGAGGGAGAGAGGGATTCCCACTTAGGGAGTGTGAGAGGGAGACTGAGTAAGGGAGGGTATGAGGGAGCCCCAGTGATGGAGGATGAGAGCGAGGTCACAATGAGGGAGGGTGAAAGGTAGCCTGAGTGAGAGAGGTTTCCAGGGAGACTGAGTGAGAGTGGTTCCCAGGGAAACTAAGTGAGAGAGGGAGAGAGGGAGCCTGAGTGAGGGAGAGAGGGAAACTGTGGGAGGGAAGGTTAGGGAGACCTGAGTGAGGGAGGGTTACAGGGAGTCTAGGTGAGTGAATGTGAGGGGGAGCCTGACTGAGGGTGAGAGCGAGGTCACAGTGAAGGAGGGTGAGAGCGAGGTCACAATGAAGTGGGGGTGACAGGGAGCCTGAGTGAGACAGGTTGCCTGGGAGACTGAGTGAGGGAGGGAGAGAGGGAGCCTGAGGGAGGGAGAGAGGGAGTCTGAGTGAGGGAGTGTGAAAGGGAGCCTGAGTGAGGGAGGGTATGATGGAGCCTGAGTGAGTGAGCCCCAGTGAGGGTGAGAGGGAGCCGAGTCAGTGAGCGTGAGAGGGATCCCGAATGAGTGAGGGTGACAGGGAGCCCGAGTGAGTCAGTGTGAGAGGGATCCTGAGTGATAGTGGGTGAGAGCGAGATCACAATGAGGGAGGGAGGGAGGCAGCCTGAGTGACAGTAGTCGTGAGGGAGCCTGAGAGAGGGAGGGTGAGTGGAAGCATAGGTGAGTGAGTGTGAGAGTGAGTCCGAGTGTGTGAGGATGAGGGGGAACCCCCGTGAGTGAGAGTGAGAGGGAAGTGAGTGTGCAAAGGCGAGAGGGACCTGAGTGAGGGAGGGTGTCAGGGAGTCTAGGTGAGTGAAGATGAGGGGGAGCCTGAGTGAGGGAGGGTGAGAGCGAGGTCACAGGGAGAGTGAGGGAGGGTGAGAGCGAGGTCACAGGGAAGGAGGGTGAGATCGAAGTACGGGAAGGAGGGTGAGATCGAAGTACAATGAGGGAGGGTGACAGGGAGCCTCAGTAAGACAGGTGGCTATGGAGACTGAGTGAGGGAGAGTGAGAGGGATCTCGAGTGAGTTAGGATGCCAGGGAGCCGAAATGTGTCAGGGTGACAGGGAGCCTGAGTGATGTAGGGAGAGAGCGAGATCACAATGAGGGAGGAGAGGGAGCCCAAGTGAGTCAGTGTGAGAGGGAGCCTGAGTGACAGAGGGTGAGAGCGAGATCACAATGAGGGAGGGTGGGAGGCAGCCTGAGTGACAGTAGTCGTGAGGGATACTGAGAGAGTGAGGGTGAAAGAGAGCATAGGTGAGTAAGTGTGAGACGGAGCCCGAAGGAGTGAGGGTGAGGGAGCTCAAAGGAGTGAGGGTGAGGGAACCCGAGTGAGTGACGGTGAGATGGAGCCTGAGTGAGGGCGAGAGGGACCTGAGTGCAGAAGGGTATGAAGGAGCCTGTGTGAGGGAAGGTTTGAGGGAGACCCAAAGAGGGAGGCTTATAGGGAGGCCAAGTGAGGTAGAGTGATAGGGATCCCTAGTGAGTGAGTGTGACAGGGAGCTTGACTGATGGACGGTGAGAGCTAGGGCACAATGAGGGAGGGTGGCATGGAGCTTGAGTGATAGCATTTCTGAGGGAGCCTGAGTAAGGGAGTGTGTGAAGGAGCCCCAGTGATGCTGAGAGGGAGACGAGTGAGTGAGGGTGAGCGGGATTCCGAGTGAGTGAGAGCGAGATCACAATGAGGGAGGGAGGGAGGCAGCCTCAGTGACAGTAGTTGTGAGGGAGCCTGAGAGAGGGAGGGTGAGTGGTAGCATAGGTGAGTGAGTGTGAGAGTGAACCCGAGTGAGTGAGTGTGAGAGTGAACCCGAGTGAGTGAGGGTGAGAAGGAGCTTGAGTGAGAGAGGATTAGAGGGAGTCTAGGTGAGTGAAGGAGAGGGGGAGCCTGAGTGAGGGAGGGTAAGAGCGAGGTCACAGGAGAGGAGGGTGAGAGCGAGGTACAATGAGGGAGGGTGACAGGGAGCCTCAGTGAGACAGGTGGCCAGGGAGACTGAGTGAGGGAGAGTGAGAGGGATCTCGAGTGAGTTAGGATGTCAGGGAGCCGAAATGAGTCAGGGTGACAGGGAGTCTGAGTGAGGGAGTGTGAAAGGGAGCCTGAGTGAGGGAGGGTATGAGGGAGCCTGAGTGAGGGAAGGTGTGAGGGAGATCCAAGTGAGGGAGAGTGAGAGGGATCTCGAGTGAGTGAGGGTGACAGCCCGAATGAGTCAGGGTGAGAAAGCAACTGAGTGAGGGAAGGAGAGAGGGAGCTGAGTGAGGGAGGGTTAGAGGGAGCCTAGGTGAGTGAGGGTGAGCGGGAGCCGCAGTGAGGGAGGGTGAGAGAGAGCCTGAGTGAGAGACGTTGCCAGGGAGCTTGAAATAGGGAGTGTATGAGGGAGCCTGAGTGAGGAACTGTGTGAGGGAGCCTGAATGAGGGAAGGTGAGAGGGCCCCTGAGTAATGGAGGGTGAGAGCAAGGTCACAATGAGGGAGAGTGAGAGGGAAGCTAAGTGAGACGGGTTGCCAGGGAGACGGAGTGAGGGCGGGAGAGAGGGAGTCTGAGTGAGGGAGAGAAGGATTCCCACTTAGGGAGTGTGAGAGGGAGACTGAGTAAAGGAGGGTATGAGGGAGCCCCAGTGAGGGAGGGTGAGAGGGAGCCCGAGTGAGTGAGTGTGACAGGGAACCCGAATAAGTCACGGTGAGAGGGAGGTTCACAATGAGGTAGGGTGAAAGGTAGCCTGAGTGAGAGAGGTTCACAGGGAGACTGAGTGAGAGTGGTTCCCAGGGAAACTGAGTGAGGGAGGGAGAGAGGGAGCCTGAGTGAGGGAGAGAGGGAAGCTGAGGGAGGGAAGGTTAGAGAGACCTGAGTGAGGGAGGGTTACAGGGAGTCTAGGTGAGTGAATGTGAGGGGGAGCCTGAGTGAGGCAGGGTGAGAGCGAGGTCACAGTAAAGGAGGGTGAGAGCGAGATCACAATGAGGGAGGGAGGGAGGCAGCCTGAGTGACAGTAGTTGTGAGGGAGCCTGAGAGAGGGAGGGTGAGTGGTAGCATAGGTGAGTGAGGGTGAGAGGGAACCCGAGTAAGTGACGGTGAGAAGGAGTCTGAGTGAGAGATGGTGAGAGTGAGGTCACAATGAGGGAGTGTGGGAGAGATCCTGAGTGACAGAAGCTGTGAGGGAGCCTGAGAGAGGGAGGATGTGAGGGAGCCCAGGTGAGTGAGTGTGAGACGATGCCTGAGTGAGTGAGGGTGATAGGGAGCCCTAGTGAGAGAGGGTGAGAGCAATGTCACAATGAGGAAGGGTGGGAGGGAGCCTGAGTGACAGAAGTTGTGAGGGAGCCTGAGAGAGGGAAGGTGTAAGGGAGCATAGGTGAGTGAGGGTGAGGGGGAGCCAAAGTGACGGAGGGTGACAGGGAGCCCCAGGGAGGGAGGGTGAGATGGAACTCAAGTGAGTGAGGGTGAGAGGGACCTGAGTGAGGGAGGGTTACAGGCAGTCTAGGTGAGTGAGGTGAGGGGGAGCCTGAGTGAGGGAGGGTGAGAGTGAGGTCACAGGGAAGGAGGGTGAGAGCGAGGTACAATGAGGGAGGGTGACAGGGAGCCTCAGTGAGACAGGTGGCCAGGGAGACTGAGTGAGGGAGAGTGAGAGGGATCTCGAGTGAGTTAGAATGCCAGGGAGCCGAAATGAGTCAGGGTGACAGGGAGTCTGAGTGAGGGAGTGTGAAAGGGAGCCTGAGTGAGGGAGGGTATGAGGGAGCCTGAGTGAGGGAAGGTGTGAGGGAGATCCAGTGAGGGAGGCTTAAAGGGATCCCAAGTGAGGTAGAGTGATAGTGATCCGGTGTGAGTGAGGGTGACAGGGAGCCTGACTGATGGACGGTGAGAGCTAGGGCGCAATGAGGGAGGGTGGGATGGAGCTTCAGTGAGAGAGTTTCTGAGGGAGCCTGGGTGAGGGAGGGTGTGAGGGAGCCCCAGTGAGGCTGAGAGGGAGCCGAGTGAGTGAGGGTGAGCGGGATCCCGAGTGAGTGAGAGCGAGATCACAATGACGGAGGGAAGGAGGCAGCCTGAGTGACAGAAGTTGTGAGGGAGCCTGAGAGAGGGAGGGTGAGTGAGTGTGAGAGTGAGTCCGAGTACGTGAGGGTGAGAGGGAACCCCAGGGAGTGAGGGTGAGAGGGAGCCTGAGTGATGGAGGGTGAGAGCGAGGTCACAATGAGGGAGGGTGAGAGCTAGATCAAAAAGAGGGAGGGTGAAAGGTAGCCTGACTGAGAGAGGTTGCCAGGGAGACTGAGTGAGAGTGGTTGCCAGGGAAACTGAGTGAGGAAGGGAGACAGGGAGCCTGAGTGAGGGAGGGTATGAGGGAGCCTGAGTGAGGGAGCGTGTGAGGGAGTCCCAGTGAGGGTGAGAGGGAGCCGAGTCAGTGAGTGTGAAAGGGATCCCGAATGAGTGAGGGTGACAGGGAGCCCGAGTGAGTCAGTGTGAGAGACAGCCTGAGTGATAGAGGGTGAGAGCGAGATCACAATGAGGGAGGGTGGGAGGCAGCCTGAGTGACAATAGTCGTGAGGGAGCCTGAGAGAGGGAGGGTGAGTGGTAGCATAGGTGAGTGAGTGTGAGAGTGAGTCCGAGTGTAAGGGTGAGAGGGAACCCCAGTGAGTGAGGGTGAGAGGGAACTGAGTGTGCAAAGGCGAGAGGGATCTGAGTGAGGGAGGGTGTCAGGGAGTCTAGGTGAGTGAAAGTGAAGGGGAGCCTGAGTGAGGGAGGGTGAGAGCGAGATCACAATGAGGGAGGGAAGGAGGGAGGCAGCCTGAGTGACAGTAGTTGTGAGGGAGCCTGAGAGAGGGAGGGAGAGTGGTAGCATAGGTGAGTGAGTGTGAGAGGGAACCCGAGTGAGTGAGGGTGAGAGGAAACCCGAGTGAGTGAGGGTGAGAGGGACCTGAGTGAGGGAGGGTTCCAGGGAGTCTAGGTGAGTGAAGGTGAGGGGGAGCCTGAGTGAGGGAGGGTGTGAGGGAGCCCCAGTGAGGGTGAGAGGCAGCCGAGTCAGTGAGCTTGAGAGGGATCCCGAATGAGTGAGGGTGACACAGAGCCCGAGTGAGTCAGTGTGTGTGGGAGGCTGAGTGATGGATGGGGAGAGCGAGATCACAACGAGGGAGGGAGGGAGGCTGCCTGAGTGACAGTAGTTGTGAGGGAGCCTGAGAGAGGGCGGGTGAGTGGTAGCATAGGTGAGTGAGTGTGAGAGTGAGCCCGAGTGAGGGTGAAAGGGAACCCGAGTGAGTGAGGTTGAGAAGGAGTCTGAGTGAGAGATGGTGAGAGTGAGGTCACAATGAGGGAGTGTGGGAGAGATCCTGAGTGACAGAAGCTGTGAGGGAGCCTGAGAGAGGGAGGATGTGAGGGAGTCCAGGTGAGTGAGTGTGAGACGATGCCTGAGTGAGTGAGGGTGATAGGGAGCGCTAGTGAGAGAGGGTGAGAGCGATGTCACAATGAGGGAGGGTGGGAGAGAGCCTGAGTGACAGAAGTTGTGAGGGAGCCTGAGAGAGGGAAGGTGTAAGGGAGCATAGGTGAGTGAGGGTGAGGGGGAGCCAAAGTGACGGAGGGTGACAGGGAGCCCCAGGGAGGGAGGGTGAGATGGAACTCAAGTGAGTGAGGGTGAGAGGGACCTGAGTGAGGGAGAGTTAAAGGAAGTCTAGGTGAGTGAAGGTGAGGGGGAGCCTGAGTGAGGGAGAGTGAGACCGAGGTCACAGGGAAGGTGGGTGAGAGCGAGGTACAATGAGGGAGGGTGACAGGGAGCCTCAGTGAGACAGGTGGCCAGGGAGACTGAGTGAGGGAGAGTGAGGGGGATCTCGAGTGAGTTAGAATGCCAGGGAGCCGAAATGAGTCAGGGTGACAGGGAGTCTGAGTGAGGGAGTGTGAAAGGGAGCCTGAGTGAGGGAGGCTTAAATGGATCCCGAGTGAGTGAGGGAGACAGAGAGCCCGAATGAGTCAGGGTGAGAAAGCAACTGAGTGAGGGAAGGTGAGAGAGAGCTGAGTGAGAGAGGGTTAGAGGGAGCCTAGGTGAGTGAGGGTGAGCGGGAGCGGCAGTGAGGGAGGGAGAGAGCGAGGTCAAAATGACTGAGGGTGAGAGGGAGCCTGAGTGAGAGAGGTTGCCAGGGAGCTTGAAATAGGGAGTGCCTGAATGAGGGAAGGTGAGAGGGCCTCTGAGTGATGGAGGGTGAGAACAAGGTCACAATGAGGGAGAGTGAGAGGGAAGCTAAGTGAGACGGGTTGCCAGGGAGCCGGAGTGAGGGCGGGAGAGAGGGAGTCTGAGTGAGGGAGAGAGGGATTCCCACTTAGGGAGTGTGAGAGGGAGACTGAGTAAAGGAGGGTATGAGGGAGCCCCAGTGAGGGAGGGTGAGAGGGAGCCCGAGTGATGGAGGATGAGAGCGAGGTCACAATGAGGGAGGGTGAAAGGTAGCCTGAGTGAGAGAGGTTTCCAGGGAGACTGAGTGAGAGTGGTTCCCAGGGAAACTAAGTGAGGGAGGAAGAGAGGGAGCCTGAGTGAGGGAGAGAGGGAAACTGAGGGAGGGAAGGTTAGAGAGACCTGAGTGAGGGAGGGTTACAGGGAGTCTAGGTGAGTGAATGTGAGGGGGAGCCTGACTGAGGGTGAGAGCGAGGTCACAGTGAAGGAGGGTGAGAGCGAGGTCACAATGAAGTGGGGGTGACAGGGAGCCTGAATGAGACAGGTTGCCTGGGAGACTGAGTGAGGGAGGGAGAGAGGGAGCCTGAGGGAGGGAGAGAGGGAATCTGAGTGAGGGAGAGTAAAAGGGAGCCTGAGTGAGGGAGGGTATGAGGGAGCCTGAGTGAGGGAAGGTGTGAGGGAGACCCAATGAGGGAGTCTTATAGGGAGTCCAAGTGAGGGAGAGTGACATGGATCTCGAGTGGGTGAGGGTGATAGGGAGCCTGAGTGATGGAGGATGAGAGCTAGGGCACATTGAGGGAGGGTGGGATGGAGCTTGAGTGAGAGAGGTTCTGAGGGAGCCGGTGTGAGGGAGCCCCAGTGAGGCTGAGAGGGAGCCGAGTCAGTGAGCGTGAGAGGGATCCCGAATGAGTGAGGGTGACAGGGAGCCAGAGTGAGTCAGTGTGAGAGGGAGCCTGAGTGATAGAGGGTGAGAGCGAGATCACCATGAGGGAGGGTGGGAGGCAGCCTGAGTGACAGTAGTCGTGAGGGAGCCTGAGAGACTGAGGCTGAGAGGGAGCAAGGTGAGTGAGTATGAGAGGGAGCCCGAAGGCGTGAGGGTGAGGGAACCCCAGTGAGTGACGGTGAGATGGAGCCTGAGAGAGGGCGAGAGGGACCTGAGTGAGGGAGGGTATGAAAGAGCCTGAGTGAGGGAAGGTTTGAGGGAGACCCAATGAGGGAGGCTTATAGGGAGCCCAAGTGAGGTAGAGTGATAATGATCCCGAGTGAGTGAGGGTGAGCGGGATCCCGAGTGAGTGAGAGACAGATCACAATGACGGAGGGAAGGAGGCAGCCTGAGTGACAGTAGTTGTGAGGGAGCCTGAGAGAGGGAGTGTGAGTGAGTGTGAGAGTGATTCCGAGTGCGTGAGGGTGAGAGGGAACCCCAGTGAGTGAGGGTGAGAGGGAACCCCAGTGAGTGAGGGTGAGAGGGAACCCCAGTGAGTGAGGGTGAGAGGGAACCCGAATGAGTCAGGGTGAGAGGGAGCCTGAGTGATGGAGAGTGAGAGCGAGGTCAAAATGAGGGAGGGTGAGAGCGTGGTCACAAAGAGGGAGGGTGAAAGGTAGCCTGAGTGAGACAGGTTGCCAGGGAGACTGAGTGAGAGTGGTTACCAGGGAAACTGAGTGAGGAAGGGAGAGAGGGAACCTGAGTGAGTGAGAGACGGAGTCTGAGTGAGGGAGTGTGAAAGGGAGCCTGAGTGAGGGAGGCTATGAGGGAGCCTGAGTGAGGGAAAGTGTGAGGGAACCCAAGTGAGGGAGAGTGATAGGGATCCCGAGTGAGTGAGGGTGACAGGGAGCCTGAGTGATGGAGGATGAGAGCTAGGGCACAATGAGGGAGGGTGGGATGGAGACTGAGTGAGACATGTTCTGAGGGAGCCTGAGTGTGGGAGGGTGTGAGGGAGCCCCAGTGAGTGTGAGAGGAAGCCGAGTGAGTGAGGGTGAGAGGAATCCCGAGTGCCTGAGGGTGACAGGGAGCCCGAGTGAGTCAGTGTGTGTGGGAGCCTGAATGATGGAGGGTGAGAGCGAGATCACAATGAGGCAGGGAGGGAGGCAGCCTGAGTGACAGTAGTCGTGAGGGAGCCTGAGAGAGGGAGGGTGAGTGAGTGTGAGAGTGAGTCCGAGTGTGTGAGGGTGAGAGGGAACCCCAGTGAGGGAGGGTGAGAGGGAAGTGAGTGTGCAAAGGCGAGAGGGACCTGAGTGAGGGAGGGTGTCAGGGAGTCTAGGTGAGTGAAGGTGAAGGGGAGCCTGAGTGAGGGAGGGTGAGAGCGAGGTCACAGTAAAGGAGGGTGAGAGCGAGATCACAATGAGGGAGGGAGGGAGGCAGCCTGAGTGACAGTAGTTGTGAGGGAGCCTGAGAGAGGGAGGGTGAGCGGTAGAATAGGTGAGTGAGTGTGAGAGGGAACCCGAGTGAGTGAGGGTGAGAGGGAACCCGAGTGAGTGAGCGTGAGAGGGACCTGAGTGAGGGAGGGTTACAGGGAGTCTAGGTGAGTGAAGGTGAGGGAGGGTGTGAGGGAGCCCCAGTGAGGGTGAGAGGCAGCCGAGTCAGTGAGCGAGAGAGGGATCCCGAATGACTGAGGGTGACACAGAGCCCGAGTGAGTCAGTGTGTGTGGGAGCCTGAGTGATGGAGGGGGAGAGCGAGATCACAATGAGGGAGGGAGGGAGCCTGCCTGAGTGACAGTAGTTGTGAGGGAGCCTGAGAGAGGGCTGTTGAGTGGTAGCATAGGTGAGTGAGTGTGAGAGTGAGCCCGAGTGAGTGAGGGTGAGAGGGAACCCGAGTGAGTGAGGGTGAGAGGGAGCCTGAGTGAGGGATGGTGAGAGTGAGGTCCCAATGAGGGAGGGTGGGAGAGATCCTGAGTGACAGAAGCTGTGAGGGAGCCTGAGAGAGGGAGGGTGTGAGGGAGTCCAGGTGACTGAATGTGAGACGATGCCTGAGTGAGTGAGGGTGAGAGGGAGCCCAAGAGAGAGAGGGTGAGAGCGATGTCACAATGAGGGAGGGTGGGAGGGACCCTGAGTGACAGAGGTTGCCAGGGAGCTTGAAATGCGGAGTGTATGAGGGAGCCTGAGTGAGGAACTGTGTGAGGGAGCCTAAATGAGGGAAGGTGAGAGGGCCCCTGAGTGATGGACGGTGAGAGCAAGGGCGGGAGAGAGGGAGTCTGAGTGAGGGAGAGAGGGATTCCCACTTAGGGAGTGTGAGAGGGAGACTGAGTAAGGGAGGGTATGAGGGAGCCCCAGTGATGGAGGATGAGAGCGAGGTCACAATGAGGGATGGTGAAAGGTAGCCTGAGTGAGAGAGGTTTCCAGGGAGACTGAGTGAGAGTGGTTCCCAGGGAAACTAAGTGAGAGAGGGAGAGAGGGAGCCTGAGTGAGGGAGAGAGGGAAACTGTGGGAGGGAAGGTTAGGGAGACCTGAGTGAGGGAGGGTTACAGGGAGTCTAGGTGAGTGAATGTGAGGGGGAGCCTGACTGAGGGTGAGAGCGAGGTCACAATGAAGTGGGGGTGACAGGGAGCCTGAGTGAGACAGGTTGCCTGGGAGACTGAGTGAGGGAGGGAGAGAGGGAGCCTGAGGGAGGGAGAGAGGGAGTCTGAGTGAGGGAGTGTGAAAGGGAGCCTGAGTGAGGGAGGGTATGATGGAGCCTGAGTGAGTGAGCCCCAGTGAGGGTGAGAGGGAGCCGAGTCAGTGAGCGTGAGAGGGATCCCGAATGAGTGAGGGTGACAGGGAGCCCGAGTGAGTCAGTGTGAGAGGGATCCTGAGTGATAGTGGGTGAGAGCGAGATCACAATGAGGGAGGGAGGGAGGCAGCCTGAGTGACAGTAGTCGTGAGGGAGCCTGAGAGAGGGAGGGTGAGTGGAAGCATAGGTGAGTGAGTGTGAGAGTGAGTCCGAGTGTGTGAGGATGAGGGGGAACCCCCGTGAGTGAGGGTGAGAGGGAAGTGAGTGTGCAAAGGCGAGAGGGACCTGAGTGAGGGAGGGTGTCAGGGAGTCTAGGTGAGTGAAGATGAGGGGGAGCCTGAGTGAGGGAGGGTGAGAGCGAGGTCACAGGGAGAGTGAGGGAGGGTGAGAGCGAGGTCACAGGGAAGGAGGGTGAGATCGAAGTACGGGAAGGAGGGTGAGATCGAAGTACAATGAGGGAGGGTGACAGGGAGCCTCAGTAAGACAGGTGGCTATGGAGACTGAGTGAGGGAGAGTGAGAGGGATCTCGAGTGAGTTAGGATGCCAGGGAGCCGAAATGTGTCAGGGTGACAGGGAGCCTGAGTGATGTAGGGAGAGAGCGAGATCACAATGAGGGAGGAGAGGGAGCCCAAGTGAGTCAGTGTGAGAGGGAGCCTGAGTGACAGAGGGTGAGAGCGAGATCACAATGAGGGAGGGTGGGAGGCAGCCTGAGTGACAGTAGTCGTGAGGGATACTGAGAGAGTGAGGGTGAAAGAGAGCATAGGTGAGTAAGTGTGAGACGGAGCCCGAAGGAGTGAGGGTGAGGGAGCTCAAAGGAGTGAGGGTGAGGGAACCCGAGTGAGTGACGGTGAGATGGAGCCTGAGTGAGGGCGAGAGGGACCTGAGTGCAGAAGGGTATGAAGGAGCCTGTGTGAGGGAAGGTTTGAGGGAGACCCAAAGAGGGAGGCTTATAGGGAGGCCAAGTGAGGTAGAGTGATAGGGATCCCTAGTGAGTGAGTGTGACAGGGAGCTTGACTGATGGACGGTGAGAGCTAGGGCACAATGAGGGAGGGTGGCATGGAGCTTGAGTGATAGCATTTCTGAGGGAGCCTGAGTAAGGGAGTGTGTGAAGGAGCCCCAGTGATGCTGAGAGGGAGACGAGTGAGTGAGGGTGAGCGGGATTCCGAGTGAGTGAGAGCGAGATCACAATGAGGGAGGGAGGGAGGCAGCCTCAGTGACAGTAGTTGTGAGGGAGCCTGAGAGAGGGAGGGTGAGTGGTAGCATAGGTGAGTGAGTGTGAGAGTGAACCCGAGTGAGTGAGTGTGAGAGTGAACCCGAGTGAGTGAGGGTGAGAAGGAGCTTGAGTGAGAGAGGATTAGAGGGAGTCTAGGTGAGTGAAGGAGAGGGGGAGCCTGAGTGAGGGAGGGTAAGAGCGAGGTCACAGGAGAGGAGGGTGAGAGCGAGGTACAATGAGGGAGGGTGACAGGGAGCCGGAGTGAGTCAGGTGGCCAGGGAGACTGAGTGAGGGAGAGTGAGAGGGATCTCGAGTGAGTTAGGATGTCAGGGAGCCGAAATGAGTCAGGGTGACAGGGAGTCTGAGTGAGGGAGTGTGAAAGGGAGCCTGAGTGAGGGAGGGTATGAGGGAGCCTGAGTGAGGGAAGGTGTGAGGGAGATCCAGTGAGGGAGAGTGAGAGGGATCTCGAGTGAGTGAGGGTGACAGCCCGAATGAGTCAGGGTGAGAAAGCAACTGAGTGAGGGAAGGAGAGAGGGAGCTGAGTGAGGGAGGGTTAGAGGGAGCCTAGGTGAGTGAGGGTGAGCGGGAGCCGCAGTGAGGGAGGGTGAGAGAGAGCCTGAGTGAGAGACGTTGCCAGGGAGCTTGAAATAGGGAGTGTATGAGGGAGCCTGAGTGAGGAACTGTGTGAGGGAGCCTGAATGAGGGAAGGTGAGAGGGCCCCTGAGTAATGGAGGGTGAGAGCAAGGTCACAATGAGGGAGAGTGAGAGGGAAGCTAAGTGAGACGGGTTGCCAGGGAGACGGAGTGAGGGCGGGAGAGAGGGAGTCTGAGTGAGGGAGAGAAGGATTCCCACTTAGGGAGTGTGAGAGGGAGACTGAGTAAAGGAGGGTATGAGGGAGCCCCAGTGAGGGAGGGTGAGAGGGAGCCCGAGTGAGTGAGTGTGACAGGGAACCCGAATAAGTCACGGTGAGAGGGAGGTTCACAATGAGGTAGGGTGAAAGGTAGCCTGAGTGAGAGAGGTTCACAGGGAGACTGAGTGAGAGTGGTTCCCAGGGAAACTGAGTGAGGGAGGGAGAGAGGGAGCCTGAGTGAGGGAGAGAGGGAAGCTGAGGGAGGGAAGGTTAGAGAGACCTGAGTGAGGGAGGGTTACAGGGAGTCTAGGTGAGTGAATGTGAGGGGGAGCCTGAGTGAGGCAGGGTGAGAGCGAGGTCACAGTAAAGGAGGGTGAGAGCGAGATCACAATGAGGGAGGGAGGGAGGCAGCCTGAGTGACAGTAGTTGTGAGGGAGCCTGAGAGAGGGAGGGTGAGTGGTAGCATAGGTGAGTGAGGGTGAGAGGGAACCCGAGTAAGTGACGGTGAGAAGGAGTCTGAGTGAGAGATGGTGAGAGTGAGGTCACAATGAGGGAGTGTGGGAGAGATCCTGAGTGACAGAAGCTGTGAGGGAGCCTGAGAGAGGGAGGATGTGAGGGAGCCCAGGTGAGTGAGTGTGAGACGATGCCTGAGTGAGTGAGGGTGATAGGGAGCCCTAGTGAGAGAGGGTGAGAGCAATGTCACAATGAGGAAGGGTGGGAGGGAGCCTGAGTGACAGAAGTTGTGAGGGAGCCTGAGAGAGGGAAGGTGTAAGGGAGCATAGGTGAGTGAGGGTGAGGGGGAGCCAAAGTGACGGAGGGTGACAGGGAGCCCCAGGGAGGGAGGGTGAGATGGAACTCAAGTGAGTGAGGGTGAGAGGGACCTGAGTGAGAGAGGGTTACAGGCAGTCTAGGTGAGTGAGGTGAGGGGGAGCCTGAGTGAGGGAGGGTGAGAGTGAGGTCACAGGGAAGGAGGGTGAGAGCGAGGTACAATGAGGGAGGGTGACAGGGAGCCTCAGTGAGACAGGTGGCCAGGGAGACTGAGTGAGGGAGAGTGAGAGGGATCTCGAGTGAGTCAGAATGCCAGGGAGCCGAAATGAGTCAGGGTGACAGGGAGTCTGAGTGAGGGAGTGTGAAAGGGAGCCTGAGTGACGGAGGGTATGAGGGAGCCTGAGTGAGGCAAGGTCCAGTGAGGGAGGCTTAAATGGATCCCGAGTGAGTGAGGGAGACAGAGAGCCCGAATGAGTCAGGGTGGGAAGCAACTGAGTGAGGGAAGGTGAGAGAGAGCTGAGTGAGAGAGGGTTAGAGGGAGCCTAGGTGAGTGAGGGTGAGCGGGAGCCGCAGTGAGGGAGGGAGAGAGCGAGGTCAAAATGACTGAGGGTGAGAGGGAGCCTGAGTGAGAGAGGTTGCCAGGGAGCTTGAAATAGGGAGTGTATGAGGGAGACTGAGTGAGGAACTGTGTGAGGGAGCCTGAATGAGGGAAGGTGAGAGGGCCTCTGAGTGATGGAGGGTGAGAGCAAGGTCACAATGAGGGAGAGTGAGAGGGAAGCTAAGTGAGACGGGTTGCCAGGGAGACGGAGTGAGGGCGGGAGAGAGGGAGTCTGAGTGAGGGACAGAGGGATTCCCACTTAGGGAGTGTGAGAGGGAGACTGAGTAAAGGAGGGTATGAGGGAGCCCCAGTGAGGGAGGGTGAGAGGGAGCCCGAGTGAGTGAGTGTGACAGGGAACCCGAATAAGTCACGGTGAGAGGGAGGTTCACAATGAGGTAGGGTGAAAGGTAGCCTGAGTGAGAGAGGTTCACAGGGAGACTGAGTGAGAGTGGTTCCCAGGGAAACTGAGTGAGGGAGGGAGAGAGGGAGCCTGAGTGAGGGAGAGAGGGAAGCTGAGGGAGGGAAGGTTAGAGAGACCTGAGTGAGGGAGGGTTACAGGGAGTCTAGGTGAGTGAATGTGAGGGGGAGCCTGAGTGAGGCAGGGTGAGAGCGAGGTCACAGTAAAGGAGGGTGAGAGCGAGATCACAATGAGGGAGGGAGGGAGGCAGCCTGAGTGACAGTAGTTGTGAGGGAGCCTGAGAGAGGGAGGGTGAGTGGTAGCATAGGTGAGTGAGGGTGAGAGGGAACCCGAGTAAGTGACGGTGAGAAGGAGTCTGAGTGAGAGATGGTGAGAGTGAGGTCACAATGAGGGAGTGTGGGAGAGATCCTGAGTGACAGAAGCTGTGAGGGAGCCTGAGAGAGGGAGGATGTGAGGGAGCCCAGGTGAGTGAGTGTGAGACGATGCCTGAGTGAGTGAGGGTGATAGGGAGCCCTAGTGAGAGAGGGTGAGAGCAATGTCACAATGAGGAAGGGTGGGAGGGAGCCTGAGTGACAGAAGTTGTGAGGGAGCCTGAGAGAGGGAAGGTGTAAGGGAGCATAGGTGAGTGAGGGTGAGGGGGAGCCAAAGTGACGGAGGGTGACAGGGAGCCCCAGGGAGGGAGGGTGAGATGGAACTCAAGTGAGTGAGGGTGAGAGGGACCTGAGTGAGGGAGAGTTAAAGGAAGTCTAGGTGAGTGAAGGTGAGGGGGAGCCTGAGTGAGGGAGAGTGAGACCGAGGTCACAGGGAAGGTGGGTGAGAGCGAGGTACAATGAGGGAGGGTGACAGGGAACCTCAGTGACACAGGTGGCCAGAGAGACTGAGTGAGAGAGAGTGAGGGGGATCTCGAGTGAGTTAGAATGCCAGGGAACCGAAATGAGTCAGGGTGACAGGGAGTCTGAGTGAGGGAGTGTGAAAGGGAGCCTGAGTGAGGGAGGCTTAAATGGATCCCGAGTGAGTGAGGGAGACAGAGAGCCCGAATGAGTCAGGGTGAGAAAGCAACTGAGTGAGGGAAGGTGAGAGAGAGCTGAGTGAGAGAGGGTTAGAGGGAGCCTAGGTGAGTGAGGGTGAGCGGGAGCCGCAGTGAGGGAGGGAGAGAGCGAGGTCAAAATGACTGAGGGTGAGAGGGAGCCTGAGTGAAAGAGGTTGCCAGGGAGCTTGAAATAGGGAGTGCCTGAATGAGGGAAGGTGAGAGGGCCTCTGAGTGATGGAGGGTGAGAGCAAGGTCACAATGAGGGAGAGTGAGAGGGAAGCTAAGTGAGACGGGTTGCCAGGGAGCCGGAGTGAGGGCGGGAGAGAGGGAGTCTGAGTGAAGGAGAGAGGGATTCCCACTTAGGGAGTGTGAGAGGGAGACTGAGTAAAGGAGGGTATGAGGGAGCCCCAGTGAGGGAGGGTGAGAGGGAGCCCGAGTGAGTGAGTGTGACAGGGAACCCGAATAAGTCACGGTGAGAGGGAGCCTGAGTGACAGGGGATGAGAGCGAGGTCACAATGAGGGAGGGTGAAAGGTAGCCTGAGTGAGAGAGGTTTCCAGGGAGACTGAGTGAGAGTGGTTCCCAGGGAAACTAAGTGAGGGAGGAAGAGAGGGAGCCTGAGTGAGGGAGAGAGGGAAACTGAGGGAGGGAAGGTTAGAGAGACCTGAGTGAGGGAGGGTTACAGGGAGTCTAGGTGAGTGAATGTGAGGGGGAGCCTGACTGAGGGTGAGAGCGAGGTCACAGTGAAGGAGGGTGAGAGCGAGGTCACAATGAAGTGGGGGTGACAGGGAGCCTGAATGAGACAGGTTGCCTGGGAGACTGAGTGAGGGAGGGAGAGAGGGAGCCTGAGTGAGGGAAGGTGTGAGGGAGACCCAATGAGGGAGTCTTATAGGGAGTCCAAGTGAGGGAGAGTGACATGGATCTCGAGTGGGTGAGGGTGATAGGGAGCCTGAGTGATGGAGGATGAGAGCTAGGGCACATTGAGGGAGGGTGGGATGGAGCTTGAGTGAGAGAGGTTCTGAGGGAGCCGGTGTGAGGGAGCCCCAGTGAGGCTGAGAGGGAGCCAAGTCAGTGAGCGTGAGAGGGATCCCGAATGAGTGAGGGTGACAGGGAGCCAGAGTGAGTCAGTGGTCAGTGTGAGAGGGAGCCTGAGTGATAGAGGGTGAGAGCGAGATCACCATGAGGGAGGGTGGGAGGCAGCCTGAGTGACAGTAGTCGTGAGGGAGCCTGAGAGACTGAGGCTGAGAGGGAGCAAGGTGAGTGAGTATGAGAGGGAGCCCGAAGGCGTGAGGGTGAGGGAACCCCAGTGAGTGACGGTGAGATGGAGCCGGAGAGAGGGCGAGAGGGACCTGAGTGAGGGAGGGTATGAAGGAGCCTGAGTGAGGGAAGGTTTGAGGGAGACCCAATGAGGGAGGCTTATAGGGAGCCCAAGTGAGGTAGAGTGATAATGATCCCGAGTGAGTGAGGGTGAGCGGGATCCCGAGTGAGTGAGATAGAGAGATCACAATGACGGAGGGAAGGAGGCAGCCTGAGTGACAGTAGTTGTGAGGGAGCCTGAGAGAGGGAGGGTGAGTGAGTGTGAGAGTGATTCCGAGTGCGTGAGGGTGAGAGGGAACCCCAGTGAGTGAGGGTGAGAGGGAACCCCAGTGAGTGAGGGTGAGAGGGAACCCGAAGGGTGAGAGGGAACCCGAATGAGTCAGGGTGAGAGGGAGCCTGAGTGATGGAGAGTGAGAGCGAGGTCAAAATGAGGGAGGGTGAGAGCGTGGTCACAAAGAGGGAGGGTGAAAGGTAGCCTGAGTGAGACAGGTTGCCAGGGAGACTGAGTGAGAGTGGTTACCAGGGAAACTGAGTGAGGAAGGGAGAGAGGGAACCTGAGTGAGTGAGAGACGGAGTCTGAGTGAGGGAGTGTGAAAGGGAGCCTGAGTGAGGGAGGCTATGAGGGAGCCTGAGTGAGGGAAAGTGTGAGGGAACCCAAGTGAGGGAGAGTGATAGGGATCCCGAGTGAGTGAGGGTGACAGGGAGCCTGAGTGATGGAGGATGAGAGCTAGGGCACAATGAGGGAGGGTGGGATGGAGACTGAGTGAGACATGTTCTGAGGGAGCCTGAGTGTGGGAGGGTGTGAGGGAGCCCCAGTGAGTGTGAGAGGAAGCCGAGTGAGTGAGGGTGAGAGGAATCCCGAGTGCCTGAGGGTGACAGGGAGCCCGAGTGAGTCAGTGTGTGTGGGAGCCTGAATGATGCAGGGTGAGAGCGAGATCACAATGAGGCAGGGAGGGAGGCAGCCTGAGTGACAGTAGTCGTGAGGGAGCCTGAGAGAGGGAGGGTGAGTGAGTGTGAGAGTGAGTCCGAGTGTGTGAGGGTGAGAGGGAACCCCAGTGAGGGAGGGTGAGAGGGAAGTGAGTGTGCAAAGGCGAGAGGGACCTGAGTGAGGGAGGGTGTCAGGGAGTCTAGGTGAGTGAAGGTGAAGGGGAGCCTGAGTGAGGGAGGGTGAGAGCAAGGTCACAGTAAAGGAGGGTGAGAGCGAGATCACAATGAGGGAGGGAGGGAGGCAGCCTGAGTGACAGTAGTTGTGAGGGAGCCTGAGAGAGGGAGGGTGAGCGGTAGAATAGGTGAGTGAGTGTGAGAGGGAACCCGAGTGAGTGAGGGTGAGAGGGAACCCGAGTGAATGAGCGTGAGAGGGACCTGAGTGAGGGAGGGTTACAGGGAGTCTAGGTGAGTGAAGGTGAGGGAGGGTGTGAGGGAGCCCCAGTGAGGGTGAGAGGCAGCCGAGTCAGTGAGCGTGAGAGGGATCCCGAATGAGTGAGGGTGACAGGGAGCCCGAGTGAGTCAGTGTGAGAGGGATCCTGAGTGATAGTGGGTGAGAGCGAGATCACAATGAGGGAGGGAGGGAGGCAGCCTGAGTGACAGTAGTCGTGAGGGAGCCTGAGAGAGGGAGGGTGAGTGGAAGCATAGGTGAGTGAGTGTGAGAGTGAGTCCGAGTGTGTGAGGATGAGGGGGAACCCCCGTGAGTGAGGGTGAGAGGGAAGTGAGTGTGCAAAGGCGAGAGGGACCTGAGTGAGGGAGGGTGTCAGGGAGTCTAGGTGAGTGAAGATGAGGGGGAGCCTGAGTGAGGGAGGGTGAGAGCGAGGTCACAGGGAGAGTGAGGGAGGGTGAGAGCGAGGTCACAGGGAAGGAGGGTGAGATCGAAGTACGGGAAGGAGGGTGAGATCGAAGTACAATGAGGGAGGGTGACAGGGAGCCTCGGTAAGACAGGTGGCTATGGAGACTGAGTGAGGGAGAGTGAGAGGGATCTCGAGTGAGTTAGGATGCCAGGGAGCCGAAATGTGTCAGGGTGACAGGGAGCCTGAGTGATGTAGGGAGAGAGCGAGATCACAATGAGGGAGGAGAGGGAGCCCAAGTGAGTCAGTGTGAGAGGGAGCCTGAGTGACAGAGGGTGAGAGCGAGATCACAATGAGGGAGGGTGGGAGGCAGCCTGAGTGACAGTAGTCGTGAGGGAGACTGAGAGAGTGAGGGTGAAAGGGAGCATAGGTGAGTAAGTGTGAGACGGAGCCCGAAGGAGTGAGGGTGAGGGAGCTCAAAGGAGTGAGGGTGAGGGAACCCGAGTGAGTGACGGTGAGATGGAGCCTGAGTGAGGGCGAGAGGGACCTGAGTGCAGAAGGGTATGAAGGAGCCTGTGTGAGGGAAGGTTTGAAGGAGACCCAAAGAGGGAGGCTTATAGGGAGGCCAAGTGAGGTAGAGTGATAGGGATCCCTAGTGAGTGAGTGTGACAGGGAGCTTGACTGATGGACGGTGAGAGCTAGGGCACAATGAGGGAGGGTGGCATGGAGCTTGAGTGATAGCATTTCTGAGGGAGCCTGAGTAAGGGAGTGTGTGAAGGAGCCCCAGTGATGCTGAGAGGGAGACGAGTGAGTGAGGGTGAGCGGGATTCCGAGTGAGTGAGAGCGAGATCACAATGAGGGAGGGAGGGAGGCAGCCTCAGTGACAGTAGTTGTGAGGGAGCCTGAGAGAGGGAGGGTGAGTGGTAGCATAGGTGAGTGAGTGTGAGAGTGAACCCGAGTGAGTGAGTGTGAGAGTGAACCCGAGTGAGTGAGGGTGAGAAGGAGCTTGAGTGAGAGAGGATTAGAGGGAGTCTAGGTGAGTGAAGGAGAGGGGGAGCCTGAGTGAGGGAGGGTAAGAGCGAGGTCACAGGAGAGGAGGGTGAGAGCGAGGTACAATGAGGGAGGGTGACAGGGAGCCTCAGTGAGACAGGTGGCCAGGGAGACTGAGTAAGGGAGAGTGAGAGGGATCTCGAGTGAGTTAGGATGTCAGGGAGCCGAAATGAGTCAGGGTGACAGGGAGTCTGAGTGAGGGAGTGTGAAAGGGAGCCTGAGTGAGGGAGGGTATGAGGGAGCCTGAGTGAGGGAAGGTGTGAGGGAGATCCAGTGAGGGAGGCTTAAAGGGATCCCAAGTGAGGGAGAGTGAGAGGGATCTCGAGTGAGTGAGGGTGACAGCCCGAATGAGTCAGGGTGAGAAAGCAACTGAGTGAGGGAAGGAGAGAGGGAGCTGAGTGAGGGAGGGTTAGAGGGAGCCTAGGTGAGTGAGGGTGAGCGGGAGCCGCAGTGAGGGAGGGAGAGAGAGAGGTCAAAATGACTGAGGGTGAGAGAGAGCCTGAGTGAGAGACGTTGCCAGGGAGCTTGAAATAGGGAGTGTATGAGGGAGCCTGAGTGAGGAACTGTGTGAGGGAGCCTGAATGAGGGAAGGTGAGAGGGCCCCTGAGTAATGGAGGGTGAGAGCAAGGTTACAATGAGGGAGAGTGAGAGGGAAGCTAAGTGAGACGGGTTGCCAGGGAGACGGAGTGAGGGCGGGAGAGAGGGAGTCTGAGTGAGGGAGAGAAGGATTCCCACTTAGGGAGTGTGAGAGGGAGACTGAGTAAAGGAGGGTATGAGGGAGCCCCAGTGAGGGAGGGTGAGAGGGAGCCCGAGTGAGTGAGTGTGACAGGGAACCCGAATAAGTCACGGTGAGAGGGAGGTTCACAATGAGGTAGGGTGAAAGGTAGCCTGAGTGAGAGAGGTTCACAGGGAGACTGAGTGAGAGTGGTTCCCAGGGAAACTGAGTGAGGGAGGGAGAGAGGGAGCCTGAGTGAGGGAGAGAGGGAAGCTGAGGGAGGGAAGGTTAGAGAGACCTGAGTGAGGGAGGGTTACAGGGAGTCTAGGTGAGTGAATGTGAGGGGGAGCCTGAGTGAGGCAGGGTGAGAGCGAGGTCACAGTAAAGGAGGGTGAGAGCGAGATCACAATGAGGGAGGGAGGGAGGCAGCCTGAGTGACAGTAGTTGTGAGGGAGCCTGAGAGAGGGAGGGTGAGTGGTAGCATAGGTGAGTGAGGGTGAGAGGGAACCCGAGTAAGTGACGGTGAGAAGGAGTCTGAGTGAGAGATGGTGAGAGTGAGGTCACAATGAGGGAGTGTGGGAGAGATCCTGAGTGACAGAAGCTGTGAGGGAGCCTGAGAGAGGGAGGATGTGAGGGAGCCCAGGTGAGTGAGTGTGAGACGATGCCTGAGTGAGTGAGGGTGATAGGGAGCCCTAGTGAGAGAGGGTGAGAGCAATGTCACAATGAGGAAGGGTGGGAGGGAGCCTGAGTGACAGAAGTTGTGAGGGAGCCTGAGAGAGGGAAGGTGTAAGGGAGCATAGGTGAGTGAGGGTGAGGGGGAGCCAAAGTGACGGAGGGTGACAGGGAGCCCCAGGGAGGGAGGGTGAGATGGAACTCAAGTGAGTGAGGGTGAGAGGGACCTGAGTGAGGGAGGGTTACAGGCAGTCTAGGTGAGTGAGGTGAGGGGGAGCCTGAGTGAGGGAGGGTGAGAGTGAGGTCACAGGGAAGGAGGGTGAGAGCGAGGTACAATGAGGGAGGGTGACAGGGAGCCTCAGTGAGACAGGTGGCCAGGGAGACTGAGTGAGGGAGAGTGAGAGGGATCTCGAGTGAGTTAGAATGCCAGGGAGCCGAAATGAGTCAGGGTGACAGGGAGTCTGAGTGAGGGAGTGTGAAAGGGAGCCTGAGTGACGGAGGGTATGAGGGAGCCTGAGTGAGGCAAGGTCCAGTGAGGGAGGCTTAAATGGATCCCGAGTGAGTGAGGGAGACAGAGAGCCCGAATGAGTCAGGGTGAGAAAGCAACTGAGTGAGGGAAGGTGAGAGAGAGCTGAGTGAGAGAGGGTTAGAGGGAGCCTAGGTGAGTGAGGGTGAGCGGGAGCCGCAGTGAGGGAGGGAGAGAGCGAGGTCAAAATGACTGAGGGTGAGAGGGAGCCTGAGTGAGAGAGGTTGCCAGGGAGCTTGAAATAGGGAGTGTATGAGGGAGACTGAGTGAGGAACTGTGTGAGGGAGCCTGAATGAGGGAAGGTGAGAGGGCCTCTGAGTGATGGAGGGTGAGAGCAAGGTCACAATGAGGGAGAGTGAGAGGGAAGCTAAGTGAGACGGGTTGCCAGGGAGACGGAGTGAGGGCGGGAGAGAGGGAGTCTGAGTGAGGGACAGAGGGATTCCCACTTAGGGAGTGTGAGAGGGAGACTGAGTAAAGGAGGGTATGAGGGAGCCCCAGTGAGGGAGGGTGAGAGGGAGCCCGAGTGAGTGAGTGTGACAGGGAACCCGAATAAGTCACGGTGAGAGGGAGCCTGAGTGACAGGGGATGAGAGCGAGGTCACAATGAGGGAGGGTGAAAGGTAGCCTGAGTGAGAGAGGTTCCCAAGGAGACTGAGTGAGAGAGGTTCCCAAGGAGACTGAGTGAGAGTGGTTCCCAAGGAAACTGAGTGAGGGAGGGAGAGAGGGAGCCTGAGTGAGGGAGAGAGGCAAACTGGGGGAGGGAAGGTTAGAGAGACCTGAGTGAGGGAGGGTTACAGGGAGTCTAGGTGAGTGAATGTGAGGGGGAGCCTGATGGAGGGTGAGAGCGAGGTCACAGTGAAGGAGGGTGAGAGCGAGGTCACAATGAAGTGGGGGTGACAGGGAGTCTGAATGAGACAGGTTGCCTGGGAGACTGAGTGAGGGAGGGAGAGAGGGAGCCAGAGGGAGGGAGAGAGGGAGTCTGAGTGAGGGAGAGTGAAAGGGAGCCTGAGTGAGGGAGGGCACAATGAGGGAGGGTGGGATGGAGCTTGAGTGAGAGAGGTTCTGAGGGAGCCTGAGTGAGGGAGGGTGTGAGGGAGCCCCAGTGAGACTGAGAGGGACCTGAGTCAGTGAGCGTGAGAGGGATCCCGAATGAGTGAGGGTGACAGGGAGCCGGAGTGAGTCAGTGTGAGAGGGAGCCTGAGTGATAGAGGGTGAGAGGGAGATCACAATGAGGGAGGGTGGGAGGCAGCCTGAGTGACAGTAGTCGTGAGGGAGCCTGAGAGACTGAGACTGAGAGGGAGCATAGGTGAGTGAGTATGAGAGGGAGCCCGAAGGCGTGCGTGTGAGGGAACCCCAGTGAGTGACGGTGAGATGGAGCCTGAGGGAGGGCGAGAGGGAACTGAGTGTGCGAAGGCGAGAGGGACCTGAGTGAGGGAGGGTATGAAGGAGCCTGAGTGAGGGAAGGTTTGAGGGAGACCCAATGAGGGAGGCTTATAGGGAGCCCAAGTGAGGTAGAGTGATAGTGATCCGGTGTGAGTGAGGGTGACAGGGAGCCTGACTGATGGACGGTGAGAGCTAGGGCGCAATGAGGGAGGGTGGGATGGAGCTTCAGTGAGAGAGTTTCTGAGGGAGCCTGGGTGAGGGAGGGTGTGAGGGAGCCCCAGTGAGGCTGAGAGGGAGCCGAGTGAGTGAGGGTGAGCGGGATCCCGAGTGAGTGAGAGCGAGATCACAATGACGGAGGGAAGGAGGCAGCCTGAGTGACAGAAGTTGTGAGGGAGCCTGAGAGAGGGAGGGTGAGTGAGTGTGAGAGTGAGTCCGAGTACGTGAGGGTGAGAGGGAACCCCAGGGAGTGAGGGTGAGAGGGAGCCTGAGTGATGGAGGGTGAGAGCGAGGTCACAATGAGGGAGGGTGAGAGCTAGATCAAAAAGAGGGAGGGTGAAAGGTAGCCTGACTGAGAGAGGTTGCCAGGGAGACTGAGTGAGAGTGGTTGCCAGGGAAACTGAGTGAGGAAGGGAGACAGGGAGCCTGAGTGAGGGAGGGTATGAGGGAGCCTGAGTGAGGGAGCGTGTGAGGGAGTCCCAGTGAGGGTGAGAGGGAGCCGAGTCAGTGAGCGTGAAAGGGATCCCGAATGAGTGAGGGTGACAGGGAGCCCGAGTGAGTCAGTGTGAGAGACAGCCTGAGTGATAGAGGGTGAGAGCGAGATCACAATGAGGGAGGGTGGGAGGCAGCCTGAGTGACAATAGTCGTGAGGGAGCCTGAGAGAGGGAGGGTGAGTGGTAGCATAGGTGAGTGAGTGTGAGAGTGAGTCCGAGTGTAAGGGTGAGAGGGAACCCCAGTGAGTGAGGGTGAGAGGGAACTGAGTGTGCAAAGGCGAGAGGGATCTGAGTGAGGGAGGGTGTCAGGGAGTCTAGGTGAGTGAAAGTGAAGGGGAGCCTGAGTGAGGGAGGGTGAGAGCGAGATCACAATGAGGGAGGGAAGGAGGGAGGCAGCCTGAGTGACAGTAGTTGTGAGGGAGCCTGAGAGAGGGAGGGAGAGTGGTAGCATAGGTGAGTGAGTGTGAGAGGGAACCCGAGTGAGTGAGGGTGAGAGGAAACCCGAGTGAGTGAGGGTGAGAGGGACCTGAGTGAGGGAGGGTTCCAGGGAGTCTAGGTGAGTGAAGGTGAGGGGGAGCCTGAGTGAGGGAGGGTGTGAGGGAGCCCCAGTGAGGGTGAGAGGCAGCCGAGTCAGTGAGCTTGAGAGGGATCCCGAATGAGTGAGGGTGACACAGAGCCCGAGTGAGTCAGTGTGTGTGGGAGGCTGAGTGATGGATGGGGAGAGCGAGATCACAACGAGGGAGGGAGGGAGGCTGCCTGAGTGACAGTAGTTGTGAGGGAGCCTGAGAGAGGGCGGGTGAGTGGTAGCATAGGTGAGTGAGTGTGAGAGTGAGCCCGAGTGAGGGTGAAAGGGAACCCGAGTGAGTGAGGTTGAGAAGGAGTCTGAGTGAGAGATGGTGAGAGTGAGGTCACAATGAGGGAGTGTGGGAGAGATCCTGAGTGACAGAAGCTGTGAGGGAGCCTGAGAGAGGGAGGATGTGAGGGAGTCCAGGTGAGTGAGTGTGAGACGATGCCTGAGTGAGTGAGGGTGATAGGGAGCGCTAGTGAGAGAGGGTGAGAGCGATGTCACAATGAGGGAGGGTGGGAGAGAGCCTGAGTGACAGAAGTTGTGAGGGAGCCTGAGAGAGGGAAGGTGTAAGGGAGCATAGGTGAGTGAGGGTGAGGGGGAGCCAAAGTGACGGAGGGTGACAGGGAGCCCCAGGGAGGGAGGGTGAGATGGAACTCAAGTGAGTGAGGGTGAGAGGGACCTGAGTGAGGGAGAGTTAAAGGAAGTCTAGGTGAGTGAAGGTGAGGGGGAGCCTGAGTGAGGGAGAGTGAGACCGAGGTCACAGGGAAGGTGGGTGAGAGCGAGGTACAATGAGGGAGGGTGACAGGGAGCCTCAGTGAGACAGGTGGCTGAGTGAGGGAGTGTGAAAGGGAGCCTGAGTGAGGGAGGCTTAAATGGATCCCGAGTGAGTGAGGGAGACAGAGAGCCCGAATGAGTCAGGGTGAGAAAGCAACTGAGTGAGGGAAGGTGAGAGAGAGCTGAGTGAGAGAGGGTTAGAGGGAGCCTAGGTGAGTGAGGGTGAGCGGGAGCGGCAGTGAGGGAGGGAGAGAGCGAGGTCAAAATGACTGAGGGTGAGAGGGAGCCTGAGTGAGAGAGGTTGCCAGGGAGCTTGAAATAGGGAGTGCCTGAATGAGGGAAGGTGAGAGGGCCTCTGAGTGATGGAGGGTGAGAACAAGGTCACAATGAGGGAGAGTGAGAGGGAAGCTAAGTGAGACGGGTTGCCAGGGAGCCGGAGTGAGGGCGGGAGAGAGGGAGTCTGAGTGAGGGAGAGAGGGATTCCCACTTAGGGAGTGTGAGAGGGAGACTGAGTAAAGGAGGGTATGAGGGAGCCCCAGTGAGGGAGGGTGAGAGGGAGCCCGAGTGATGGAGGATGAGAGCGAGGTCACAATGAGGGAGGGTGAAAGGTAGCCTGAGTGAGAGAGGTTTCCAGGGAGACTGAGTGAGAGTGGTTCCCAGGGAAACTAAGTGAGGGAGGAAGAGAGGGAGCCTGAGTGAGGGAGAGAGGGAAACTGAGGGAGGGAAGGTTAGAGAGACCTGAGTGAGGGAGGGTTACAGGGAGTCTAGGTGAGTGAATGTGAGGGGGAGCCTGACTGAGGGTGAGAGCGAGGTCACAGTGAAGGAGGGTGAGAGCGAGGTCACAATGAAGTGGGGGTGACAGGGAGCCTGAATGAGACAGGTTGCCTGGGAGACTGAGTGAGGGAGGGAGAGAGGGAGCCTGAGGGAGGGAGAGAGGGAATCTGAGTGAGGGAGAGTAAAAGGGAGCCTGAGTGAGGGAGGGTATGAGGGAGCCTGAGTGAGGGAAGGTGTGAGGGAGACCCAATGAGGGAGTCTTATAGGGAGTCCAAGTGAGGGAGAGTGACATGGATCTCGAGTGGGTGAGGGTGATAGGGAGCCTGAGTGATGGAGGATGAGAGCTAGGGCACATTGAGGGAGGGTGGGATGGAGCTTGAGTGAGAGAGGTTCTGAGGGAGCCGGTGTGAGGGAGCCCCAGTGAGGCTGAGAGGGAGCCGAGTCAGTGAGCGTGAGAGGGATCCCGAATGAGTGAGGGTGACAGGGAGCCAGAGTGAGTCAGTGTGAGAGGGAGCCTGAGTGATAGAGGGTGAGAGCGAGATCACCATGAGGGAGGGTGGGAGGCAGCCTGAGTGACAGTAGTCGTGAGGGAGCCTGAGAGACTGAGGCTGAGAGGGAGCAAGGTGAGTGAGTATGAGAGGGAGCCCGAAGGCGTGAGGGTGAGGGAACCCCAGTGAGTGACGGTGAGATGGAGCCTGAGAGAGGGCGAGAGGGACCTGAGTGAGGGAGGGTATGAAAGAGCCTGAGTGAGGGAAGGTTTGAGGGAGACCCAATGAGGGAGGCTTATAGGGAGCCCAAGTGAGGTAGAGTGATAATGATCCCGAGTGAGTGAGGGTGAGCGGGATCCCGAGTGAGTGAGAGAGAGAGATCACAATGACGGAGGGAAGGAGGCAGCCTGAGTGACAGTAGTTGTGAGCGAGCCTGAGAGAGGGAGGGTGAGTGAGTGTGAGAGTGATTCCGAGTGCGTGAGGGTGAGAGGGAACCCCAGTGAGTGAGGGTGAGAGGGAACCCCAGTGAGTGAGGGTGAGAGGGAACCCCAGTGAGTGAGGGTGAGAGGGAACCCGAATGAGTCAGGGTGAGAGGGAGCCTGAGTGATGGAGAGTGAGAGCGAGGTCAAAATGAGGGAGGGTGAGAGCGTGGTCACAAAGAGGGAGGGTGAAAGGTAGCCTGAGTGAGACAGGTTGCCAGGGAGACTGAGTGAGAGTGGTTACCAGGGAAACTGAGTGAGGAAGGGAGAGAGGGAACCTGAGTGAGTGAGAGACGGAGTCTGAGTGAGGGAGTGTGAAAGGGAGCCTGAGTGAGGGAGGCTATGAGGGAGCCTGAGTGAGGGAAAGTGTGAGGGAACCCAAGTGAGGGAGAGTGATAGGGATCCCGAGTGAGTGAGGGTGACAGGGAGCCTGAGTGATGGAGGATGAGAGCTAGGGCACAATGAGGGAGGGTGGGATGGAGACTGAGTGAGACATGTTCTGAGGGAGCCTGAGTGTGGGAGGGTGTGAGGGAGCCCCAGTGAGTGTGAGAGGAAGCCGAGTGAGTGAGGGTGAGAGGAATCCCGAGTGCCTGAGGGTGACAGGGAGCCCGAGTGAGTCAGTGTGTGTGGGAGCCTGAATGATGGAGGGTGAGAGCGAGATCACAATGAGGCAGGGAGGGAGGCAGCCTGAGTGACAGTAGTCGTGAGGGAGCCTGAGAGAGGGAGGGTGAGTGAGTGTGAGAGTGAGTCCGAGTGTGTGAGGGTGAGAGGGAACCCCAGTGAGGGAGGGTGAGAGGGAAGTGAGTGTGCAAAGGCGAGAGGGACCTGAGTGAGGGAGGGTGTCAGGGAGTCTAGGTGAGTGAAGGTGAAGGGGAGCCTGAGTGAGGGAGGGTGAGAGCGAGGTCACAGGGAGAGTGAGGGAGGGTGAGAGCGAGGTCACAGGGAAGGAGGGTGAGATCGAAGTACGGGAAGGAGGGTGAGATCGAAGTACAATGAGGGAGGGTGACAGGGAGCCTCAGTAAGACAGGTGGCTATGGAGACTGAGTGAGGGAGAGTGAGAGGGATCTCGAGTGAGTTAGGATGCCAGGGAGCCGAAATGTGTCAGGGTGACAGGGAGCCTGAGTGATGTAGGGAGAGAGCGAGATCACAATGAGGGAGGAGAGGGAGCCCAAGTGAGTCAGTGTGAGAGGGAGCCTGAGTGACAGAGGGTGAGAGCGAGATCACAATGAGGGAGGGTGGGAGGCAGCCTGAGTGACAGTAGTCGTGAGGGAGACTGAGAGAGTGAGGGTGAAAGGGAGCATAGGTGAGTAAGTGTGAGACGGAGCCCGAAGGAGTGAGGGTGAGGGAGCTCAAAGGAGTGAGGGTGAGGGAACCCGAGTGAGTGACGGTGAGATGGAGCCTGAGTGAGGGCGAGAGGGACCTGAGTGCAGAAGGGTATGAAGGAGCCTGTGTGAGGGAAGGTTTGAGGGAGACCCAAAGAGGGAGGCTTATAGGGAGGCCAAGTGAGGTAGAGTGATAGGGATCCCTAGTGAGTGAGTGTGACAGGGAGCTTGACTGATGGACGGTGAGAGCTAGGGCACAATGAGGGAGGGTGGCATGGAGCTTGAGTGATAGCATTTCTGAGGGAGCCTGAGTAAGGGAGTGTGTGAAGGAGCCCCAGTGATGCTGAGAGGGAGACGAGTGAGTGAGGGTGAGCGGGATTCCGAGTGAGTGAGAGCGAGATCACAATGAGGGAGGGAGGGAGGCAGCCTCAGTGACAGTAGTTGTGAGGGAGCCTGAGAGAGGGAGGGTGAGTGGTAGCATAGGTGAGTGAGTGTGAGAGTGAACCCGAGTGAGTGAGTGTGAGAGTGAACCCGAGTGAGTGAGGGTGAGAAGGAGCTTGAGTGAGAGAGGATTAGAGGGAGTCTAGGTGAGTGAAGGAGAGGGGGAGCCTGAGTGAGGGAGGGTAAGAGCGAGGTCACAGGAGAGGAGGGTGAGAGCGAGGTACAATGAGGGAGGGTGACAGGGAGCCGGAGTGAGTCAGGTGGCCAGGGAGACTGAGTGAGGGAGAGTGAGAGGGATCTCGAGTGAGTTAGGATGTCAGGGAGCCGAAATGAGTCAGGGTGACAGGGAGTCTGAGTGAGGGAGTGTGAAAGGGAGCCTGAGTGAGGGAGGGTATGAGGGAGCCTGAGTGAGGGAAGGTGTGAGGGAGATCCAGTGAGGGAGGCTTAAAGGGATCCCAAGTGAGGGAGAGTGAGAGGGATCTCGAGTGAGTGAGGGTGACAGCCCGAATGAGTCAGGGTGAGAAAGCAACTGAGTGAGGGAAGGAGAGAGGGAGCTGAGTGAGGGAGGGTTAGAGGGAGCCTAGGTGAGTGAGGGTGAGCGGGAGCCGCAGTGAGGGAGGGTGAGAGAGAGCCTGAGTGAGAGACGTTGCCAGGGAGCTTGAAATAGGGAGTGTATGAGGGAGCCTGAGTGAGGAACTGTGTGAGGGAGCCTGAATGAGGGAAGGTGAGAGGGCCCCTGAGTAATGGAGGGTGAGAGCAAGGTCACAATGAGGGAGAGTGAGAGGGAAGCTAAGTGAGACGGGTTGCCAGGGAGACGGAGTGAGGGCGGGAGAGAGGGAGTCTGAGTGAGGGAGAGAAGGATTCCCACTTAGGGAGTGTGAGAGGGAGACTGAGTAAAGGAGGGTATGAGGGAGCCCCAGTGAGGGAGGGTGAGAGGGAGCCCGAGTGAGTGAGTGTGACAGGGAACCCGAATAAGTCACGGTGAGAGGGAGGTTCACAATGAGGTAGGGTGAAAGGTAGCCTGAGTGAGAGAGGTTCACAGGGAGACTGAGTGAGAGTGGTTCCCAGGGAAACTGAGTGAGGGAGGGAGAGAGGGAGCCTGAGTGAGGGAGAGAGGGAAGCTGAGGGAGGGAAGGTTAGAGAGACCTGAGTGAGGGAGGGTTACAGGGAGTCTAGGTGAGTGAATGTGAGGGGGAGCCTGAGTGAGGCAGGGTGAGAGCGAGGTCACAGTAAAGGAGGGTGAGAGCGAGATCACAATGAGGGAGGGAGGGAGGCAGCCTGAGTGACAGTAGTTGTGAGGGAGCCTGAGAGAGGGAGGGTGAGTGGTAGCATAGGTGAGTGAGGGTGAGAGGGAACCCGAGTAAGTGACGGTGAGAAGGAGTCTGAGTGAGAGATGGTGAGAGTGAGGTCACAATGAGGGAGTGTGGGAGAGATCCTGAGTGACAGAAGCTGTGAGGGAGCCTGAGAGAGGGAGGATGTGAGGGAGCCCAGGTGAGTGAGTGTGAGACGATGCCTGAGTGAGTGAGGGTGATAGGGAGCCCTAGTGAGAGAGGGTGAGAGCAATGTCACAATGAGGAAGGGTGGGAGGGAGCCTGAGTGACAGAAGTTGTGAGGGAGCCTGAGAGAGGGAAGGTGTAAGGGAGCATAGGTGAGTGAGGGTGAGGGGGAGCCAAAGTGACGGAGGGTGACAGGGAGCCCCAGGGAGGGAGGGTGAGATGGAACTCAAGTGAGTGAGGGTGAGAGGGACCTGAGTGAGAGAGGGTTACAGGCAGTCTAGGTGAGTGAGGTGAGGGGGAGCCTGAGTGAGGGAGGGTGAGAGTGAGGTCACAGGGAAGGAGGGTGAGAGCGAGGTACAATGAGGGAGGGTGACAGGGAGCCTCAGTGAGACAGGTGGCCAGGGAGACTGAGTGAGGGAGAGTGAGAGGGATCTCGAGTGAGTCAGAATGCCAGGGAGCCGAAATGAGTCAGGGTGACAGGGAGTCTGAGTGAGGGAGTGTGAAAGGGAGCCTGAGTGACGGAGGGTATGAGGGAGCCTGAGTGAGGCAAGGTCCAGTGAGGGAGGCTTAAATGGATCCCGAGTGAGTGAGGGAGACAGAGAGCCCGAATGAGTCAGGGTGAGAAAGCAACTGAGTGAGGGAAGGTGAGAGAGAGCTGAGTGAGAGAGGGTTAGAGGGAGCCTAGGTGAGTGAGGGTGAGCGGGAGCCGCAGTGAGGGAGGGAGAGAGCGAGGTCAAAATGACTGAGGGTGAGAGGGAGCCTGAGTGAGAGAGGTTGCCAGGGAGCTTGAAATAGGGAGTGTATGAGGGAGACTGAGTGAGGAACTGTGTGAGGGAGCCTGAATGAGGGAAGGTGAGAGGGCCTCTGAGTGATGGAGGGTGAGAGCAAGGTCACAATGAGGGAGAGTGAGAGGGAAGCTAAGTGAGACGGGTTGCCAGGGAGACGGAGTGAGGGCGGGAGAGAGGGAGTCTGAGTGAGGGACAGAGGGATTCCCACTTAGGGAGTGTGAGAGGGAGACTGAGTAAAGGAGGGTATGAGGGAGCCCCAGTGAGGGAGGGTGAGAGGGAGCCCGAGTGAGTGAGTGTGACAGGGAACCCGAATAAGTCACGGTGAGAGGGAGCCTGAGTGACAGGGGATGAGAGCGAGGTCACAATGAGGGAGGGTGAAAGGTAGCCTGAGTGAGAGAGGTTCCCAAGGAGACTGAGTGAGAGTGGTTCCCAAGGAAACTGAGTGAGGGAGGGAGAGAGGGAGCCTGAGTGAGGGAGAGAGGCAAACTGGGGGAGGGAAGGTTAGAGAGACCTGAGTGAGGGAGGGTTACAGGGAGTCTAGGTGAGTGAATGTGAGGGGGAGCCTGATGGAGGGTGAGAGCGAGGTCACAGTGAAGGAGGGTGAGAGCGAGGTCACAATGAAGTGGGGGTGACAGGGAGTCTGAATGAGACAGGTTGCCTGGGAGACTGAGTGAGGGAGGGAGAGAGGGAGCCAGAGGGAGGGAGAGAGGGAGTCTGAGTGAGGGAGAGTGAAAGGGAGCCTGAGTGAGGGAGGGCACAATGAGGGAGGGTGGGATGGAGCTTGAGTGAGAGAGGTTCTGAGGGAGCCTGAGTGAGGGAGGGTGTGAGGGAGCCCCAGTGAGACTGAGAGGGACCTGAGTCAGTGAGCGTGAGAGGGATCCCGAATGAGTGAGGGTGACAGGGAGCCGGAGTGAGTCAGTGTGAGAGGGAGCCTGAGTGATAGAGGGTGAGAGGGAGATCACAATGAGGGAGGGTGGGAGGCAGCCTGAGTGACAGTAGTCGTGAGGGAGCCTGAGAGACTGAGACTGAGAGGGAGCATAGGTGAGTGAGTATGAGAGGGAGCCCGAAGGCGTGCGTGTGAGGGAACCCCAGTGAGTGACGGTGAGATGGAGCCTGAGGGAGGGCGAGAGGGAACTGAGTGTGCGAAGGCGAGAGGGACCTGAGTGAGGGAGGGTATGAAGGAGCCTGAGTGAGGGAAGGTTTGAGGGAGACCCAATGAGGGAGGCTTATAGGGAGCCCAAGTGAGGTAGAGTGATAGTGATCCGGTGTGAGTGAGGGTGACAGGGAGCCTGACTGATGGACGGTGAGAGCTAGGGCGCAATGAGGGAGGGTGGGATGGAGCTTCAGTGAGAGAGTTTCTGAGGGAGCCTGGGTGAGGGAGGGTGTGAGGGAGCCCCAGTGAGGCTGAGAGGGAGCCGAGTGAGTGAGGGTGAGCGGGATCCCGAGTGAGTGAGAGCGAGATCACAATGACGGAGGGAAGGAGGCAGCCTGAGTGACAGAAGTTGTGAGGGAGCCTGAGAGAGGGAGGGTGAGTGAGTGTGAGAGTGAGTCCGAGTACGTGAGGGTGAGAGGGAACCCCAGGGAGTGAGGGTGAGAGGGAACCCGAATGAGTCAGGGTGAGAGGGAGCCTGAGTGATGGAGGGTGAGAGCGAGGTCACAATGAGGGAGGGTGAGAGCTAGATCAAAAAGAGGGAGGGTGAAAGGTAGCCTGACTGAGAGAGGTTGCCAGGGAGACTGAGTGAGAGTGGTTGCCAGGGAAACTGAGTGAGGAAGGGAGACAGGGAGCCTGAGTCAGTAAGAGACGGAGTCTGAGTGAGGGAGTGTGAAAGGGAGCCTGAGTGAGGGAGGGTATGAGGGAGCCTGAGTGAGGGAGGGTGTGAGGGAGCCCCAGTGAGGGTGAGAGGGAGCCGAGTCAGTGAGCGTGAGAGGGATCGCGAATGAGTGAGGGTGACAGGGAGCCCGAGTGAGTCAGTGTGAGGGTATGAGGGAGCCTGAGTGAGGGAGGGTGTGAGGGAGCCCCAGTGAGGGTGAGAGGGAGCCGAGTCAGTGAGCGTGAGAGGGATCCCGAATGAGTGAGGGTGACAGGGAGCCCGAGTGAGTCAGTGTGAGAGACAGCCTGAGTGATAGAGGGTGAGAGCGAGATCACAATGAGGGAGGGTGGGAGGCAGCCTGAGTGACAATAGTCGTGAGGGAGCCTGAGAGAGGGAGGGTGAGTGGTAGCATAGGTGAGTGAGTGTGAGAGTGAGTCCGAGTGTAAGGGTGAGAGGGAACCCCAGTGAGTGAGGGTGAGAGGGAACTGAGTGTGCAAAGGCGAGAGGGATCTGAGTGAGGGAGGGTGTCAGGGAGTCTAGGTGAGTGAAAGTGAAGGGGAGCCTGAGTGAGGGAGGGTGAGAGCGAGGTCACAGTAAAGGAGGGTGAGAGCGAGATCACAATGAGGGAGGGAGGGAGGGAGGCAGCCTGAGTGACAGTAGTTGTGAGGGAGCCTGAGAGAGGAAGGGAGAGTGGTAGCATAGGTGAGTGAGTGTGAGAGGAAACCCGAGTGAGGGAGGGTGAGAGGGACCTGAGTGAGGGAGGGTTCCAGGGAGTCTAGGTGAGTGAAGGTGAGGGGGAGCCTGAGTGAGGGAGGGTGTGAGGGAGCCCCAGTGAGGGTGAGAGGCAGCCGAGTCAGTGAGCTTGAGAGGGATCCCGAATGAGTGAGGGTGACACAGAGCCCGAGTGAGTCAGTGTGTGTGGGAGGCTGAGTGATGGATGGGGAGAGCGAGATCACAATGAGGGAGGGAGGGAGGCTGCCTGAGTGACAGTAGTTGTGAGGGAGCCTGAGAGAGGGCGGGTGAGTGGTAGCATAGGTGAGTGAGTGTGAGAGTGAGCCCGAGTGAGGGTGAAAGGGAACCCGAGTGAGTGAGGTTGAGAAGGAGTCTGAGTGAGAGATGGTGAGAGTGAGGTCACAATGAGGGAGTGTGGGAGAGATCCTGAGTGACAGAAGCTGTGAGGGAGCCTGAGAGAGGGAGGATGTGAGGGAGTCCAGGTGAGTGAGTGTGAGACGATGCCTGAGTGAGTGAGGGTGATAGGGAGCGCTAGTGAGAGAGGGTGAGAGCGATGTCACAATGAGGGAGGGTGGGAGAGAGCCTGAGTGACAGAAGTTGTGAGGGAGCCTGAGAGAGGGAAGGTGTAAGGGAGCATAGGTGAGTGAGGGTGAGGGGGAGCCAAAGTGACGGAGGGTGACAGGGAGCCCCAGGGAGGGAGGGTGAGATGGAACTCAAGTGAGTGAGGGTGAGAGGGACCTGAGTGAGGGAGAGTTAAAGGAAGTCTAGGTGAGTGAAGGTGAGGGGGAGCCTGAGTGAGGGAGAGTGAGACCGAGGTCACAGGGAAGGTGGGTGAGAGCGAGGTACAATGAGGGAGGGTGACAGGGAACCTCAGTGACACAGGTGGCCAGGGAGACTGAGTGAGAGAGAGTGAGGGGGATCTCGAGTGAGTTAGAATGCCAGGGAACCGAAATGAGTCAGGGTGACAGGGAGTCTGAGTGAGGGAGTGTGAAAGGGAGCCTGAGTGAGGGAGGCTTAAATGGATCCCGAGTGAGTGAGGGAGACAGAGAGCCCGAATGAGTCAGGGTGAGAAAGCAACTGAGTGAGGGAAGGTGAGAGAGAGCTGAGTGAGAGAGGGTTAGAGGGAGCCTAGGTGAGTGAGGGTGAGCGGGAGCGGCAGTGAGGGAGGGAGAGAGCGAGGTCAAAATGACTGAGGGTGAGAGGGAGCCTGAGTGAGAGAGGTTGCCAGGGAGCTTGAAATAGGGAGTGCCTGAATGAGGGAAGGTGAGAGGGCCTCTGAGTGATGGAGGGTGAGAGCAAGGTCACAATGAGGGAGAGTGAGAGGGAAGCTAAGTGAGACGGGTTGCCAGGGAGCCGGAGTGAGGGCGGGAGAGAGGGAGTCTGAGTGAGGGAGAGAGGGATTCCCACTTAGGGAGTGTGAGAGGGAGACTGAGTAAAGGAGGGTATGAGGGAGCCCCAGTGAGGGAGGGTGAGAGGGAGCCCGAGTGAGTGAGTGTGACAGGGAACCCGAATAAGTCATGGTGAGAGGGAGCCTGAGTGATGGAGGATGAGAGCGAGGTCACAATGAGGGAGGGTGAAAGGTAGCCTGAGTGAGAGCGGTTTCCAGGGAGACTGAGTGAGAGTGGTTCCGAGGGAAACTAAGTGAGGGAGGAAGAGAGGGAGCCTGAGTGAGGAAGAGAGGGAAACTGAGGGAGGGAAGGTTAGAGAGACCTGAGTGAGGGAGGGTTACAGCGAGTCTAGGTGAGTGAATGTGAGGGGGAGCCTGACTGAGGGTGAGAGCGAGGTCACAGTGAAGGAGGGTGAGAGCGAGGTCACAATGAAGTGGGGGTGACAGGGAGCCTGAATGAGACAGGTTGCCTGGGAGACTGAGTGAGGGAGGGAGAGAGGGAGCCTGAGTGAGGGAAGGTGTGAGGGAGACCCAATGAGGGAGTCTTATAGGGAGTCCAAGTGAGGGAGAGTGACATGGATCTCGAGTGGGTGAGGGTGATAGGGAGCCTGAGTGATGGAGGATGAGAGCTAGGGCACATTGAGGGAGGGTGGGATGGAGCTTGAGTGAGAGAGGTTCTGAGGGAGCCGGTGTGAGGGAGCCCCAGTGAGGCTGAGAGGGAGCCAAGTCAGTGAGCGTGAGACGGATCCCGAATGAGTGAGGGTGACAGGGAGCCAGAGTGAGTCAGTGTGAGAGGGAGCCTGAGTGATAGAGGGTGAGAGCGAGATCACCATGAGGGAGGGTGGGAGGCAGCCTGAGTGACAGTAGTCGTGAGGGAGCCTGAGAGACTGAGGCTGAGAGGGAGCAAGGTGAGTGAGTATGAGAGGGAGCCCGAAGGCGTGAGGGTGAGGGAACCCCAGTGAGTGACGGTGAGATGGAGCCGGAGAGAGGGCGAGAGGGACCTGAGTGAGGGAGGGTATGAAGGAGCCTGAGTGAGGGAAGGTTTGAGGGAGACCCAATGAGGGAGGCTTATAGGGAGCCCAAGTGAGGTAGAGTGATAATGATCCCGAGTGAGTGAGGGTGAGCGGGATCCCGAGTGAGTGAGAGAGAGAGATCACAATGACGGAGGGAAGGAGGCAGCCTGAGTGACAGTAGTTGTGAGCGAGCCTGAGAGAGGGAGGGTGAGTGAGTGTGAGAGTGATTCCGAGTGCGTGAGGGTGAGAGGGAACCCCAGTGAGTGAGGGTGAGAGGGAACCCCAGTGAGTGAGGGTGAGAGGGAACCCCAGTGAGTGAGGGTGAGAGGGAACCCGAATGAGTCAGGGTGAGAGGGAGCCTGAGTGATGGAGAGTGAGAGCGAGGTCAAAATGAGGGAGGGTGAGAGCGTGGTCACAAAGAGGGAGGGTGAAAGGTAGCCTGAGTGAGACAGGTTGCCAGGGAGACTGAGTGAGAGTGGTTACCAGGGAAACTGAGTGAGGAAGGGAGAGAGGGAACCTGAGTGAGTGAGAGACGGAGTCTGAGTGAGGGAGTGTGAAAGGGAGCCTGAGTGAGGGAGGCTATGAGGGAGCCTGAGTGAGGGAAAGTGTGAGGGAACCCAAGTGAGGGAGAGTGATAGGGATCCCGAGTGAGTGAGGGTGACAGGGAGCCTGAGTGATGGAGGATGAGAGCTAGGGCACAATGAGGGAGGGTGGGATGGAGACTGAGTGAGACATGTTCTGAGGGAGCCTGAGTGTGGGAGGGTGTGAGGGAGCCCCAGTGAGTGTGAGAGGAAGCCGAGTGAGTGAGGGTGAGAGGAATCCCGAGTGCCTGAGGGTGACAGGGAGCCCGAGTGAGTCAGTGTGTGTGGGAGCCTGAATGATGGAGGGTGAGAGCGAGATCACAATGAGGCAGGGAGGGAGGCAGCCTGAGTGACAGTAGTCGTGAGGGAGCCTGAGAGAGGGAGGGTGAGTGAGTGTGAGAGTGAGTCCGAGTGTGTGAGGGTGAGAGGGAACCCCAGTGAGGGAGGGTGAGAGGGAAGTGAGTGTGCAAAGGCGAGAGGGACCTGAGTGAGGGAGGGTGTCAGGGAGTCTAGGTGAGTGAAGGTGAAGGGGAGCCTGAGTGAGGGAGGGTGAGAGCGAGGTCACAGTAAAGGAGGGTGAGAGCGAGATCACAATGAGGGAGGGAGGGAGGCAGCCTGAGTGACAGTAGTTGTGAGGGAGCCTGAGAGAGGGAGGGTGAGCGGTAGAATAGGTGAGTGAGTGTGAGAGGGAACCCGAGTGAGTGAGGGTGAGAGGGAACCCGAGTGAATGAGCGTGAGAGGGACCTGAGTGAGGGAGGGTTACAGGGAGTCTAGGTGAGTGAAGGTGAGGGAGGGTGTGAGGGAGCCCCAGTGAGGGTGAGAGGCAGCCGAGTCAGTGAGCGTGAGAGGGATCCCAAATGACTGAGGGTGACACAGAGCCCGAGTGAGTCACTGTGTGTGGGAGCCTGAGTGATGGAGGGGGAGAGCGAGATCACAATGAGGGAGGGAGGGAGCCTGCCTGAGTGACAGTAGTTGTGAGGGAGCCTGAGAGAGGGCTGTTGAGTGGTAGCATAGGTGAGTGAGTGTGAGAGTGAGCCCGAGTGAGTGAGGGTGAGAGGGAACCCGAGTGAGTGAGGGTGAGAGGGAGCCTGAGTGAGGGATGGTGAGAGTGAGGTCACAATGAGGGAGGGTGGGAGAGATCCTGAGTGACAGAAGCTGTGAGGGAGCCTGAGAGAGGGAGGGTGTGAGGGAGTCCAGGTGACTGAATGTGAGACGATGCCTGAGTGAGTGAGGGTGAGAGGGAGCCCAAGAGAGAGAGGGTGAGAGCGATGTCACAATGAGGGAGGGTGGGAGGGACCCTGAGTGACAGAGGTTGCCAGGGAGCTTGAAATGCGGAGTGTATGAGGGAGCCTGAGTGAGGAACTGTGTGAGGGAGCCTAAATGAGGGAAGGTGAGAGGGCCCCTGAGTGATGGACGGTGAGAGCAAGGGCGGGAGAGAGGGAGTCTGAGTGAGGGAGAGAGGGATTCCCACTTAGGGAGTGTGAGAGGGAGACTGAGTAAGGGAGGGTATGAGGGAGCCCCAGTGATGGAGGATGAGAGCGAGGTCACAATGAGGGATGGTGAAAGGTAGCCTGAGTGAGAGAGGTTTCCAGGGAGACTGAGTGAGAGTGGTTCCCAGGGAAACTAAGTGAGAGAGGGAGAGAGGGAGCCTGAGTGAGGGAGAGAGGGAAACTGTGGGAGGGAAGGTTAGGGAGACCTGAGTGAGGGAGGGTTACAGGGAGTCTAGGTGAGTGAATGTGAGGGGGAGCCTGACTGAGGGTGAGAGCGAGGTCACAGTGAAGGAGGGTGAGAGCGAGGTCACAATGAAGTGGGGGTGACAGGGAGCCTGAGTGAGACAGGTTGCCTGGGAGACTGAGTGAGGGAGGGAGAGAGGGAGCCTGAGGGAGGGAGAGAGGGAGTCTGAGTGAGGGAGTGTGAAAGGGAGCCTGAGTGAGGGAGGGTATGATGGAGCCTGAGTGAGTGAGCCCCAGTGAGGGTGAGAGGGAGCCGAGTCAGTGAGCGTGAGAGGGATCCCGAATGAGTGAGGGTGACAGGGAGCCCGAGTGAGTCAGTGTGAGAGGGATCCTGAGTGATAGTGGGTGAGAGCGAGATCACAATGAGGGAGGGAGGGAGGCAGCCTGAGTGACAGTAGTCGTGAGGGAGCCTGAGAGAGGGAGGGTGAGTGGAAGCATAGGTGAGTGAGTGTGAGAGTGAGTCCGAGTGTGTGAGGATGAGGGGGAACCCCCGTGAGTGAGGGTGAGAGGGAAGTGAGTGTGCAAAGGCGAGAGGGACCTGAGTGAGGGAGGGTGTCAGGGAGTCTAGGTGAGTGAAGATGAGGGGGAGCCTGAGTGAGGGAGGGTGAGAGCGAGGTCACAGGGAGAGTGAGGGAGGGTGAGAGCGAGGTCACAGGGAAGGAGGGTGAGATCGAAGTACGGGAAGGAGGGTGAGATCGAAGTACAATGAGGGAGGGTGACAGGGAGCCTCAGTAAGACAGGTGGCTATGGAGACTGAGTGAGGGAGAGTGAGAGGGATCTCGAGTGAGTTAGGATGCCAGGGAGCCGAAATGTGTCAGGGTGACAGGGAGCCTGAGTGATGTAGGGAGAGAGCGAGATCACAATGAGGGAGGAGAGGGAGCCCAAGTGAGTCAGTGTGAGAGGGAGCCTGAGTGACAGAGGGTGAGAGCAAGATCACAATGAGGGAGGGTGGGAGGCAGCCTGAGTGACAGTAGTCGTGAGGGAGACTGAGAGAGTGAGGGTGAAAGGGAGCATAGGTGAGTAAGTGTGAGACGGAGCCCGAAGGAGTGAGGGTGAGGGAGCTCAAAGGAGTGAGGGTGAGGGAACCCGAGTGAGTGACGGTGAGATGGAGCCTGAGTGAGGGCGAGAGGGACCTGAGTGCAGAAGGGTATGAAGGAGCCTGTGTGAGGGAAGGTTTGAGGGAGACCCAAAGAGGGAGGCTTATAGGGAGGCCAAGTGAGGTAGAGTGATAGGGATCCCTAGTGAGTGAGTGTGACAGGGAGCTTGACTGATGGACGGTGAGAGCTAGGGCACAATGAGGGAGGGTGGCATGGAGCTTGAGTGATAGCATTTCTGAGGGAGCCTGAGTAAGGGAGTGTGTGAAGGAGCCCCAGTGATGCTGAGAGGGAGACGAGTGAGTGAGGGTGAGCGGGATTCCGAGTGAGTGAGAGCGAGATCACAATGAGGGAGGGAGGGAGGCAGCCTCAGTGACAGTAGTTGTGAGGGAGCCTGAGAGAGGGAGGGTGAGTGGTAGCATAGGTGAGTGAGTGTGAGAGTGAACCCGAGTGAGTGAGTGTGAGAGTGAACCCGAGTGAGTGAGGGTGAGAAGGAGCTTGAGTGAGAGAGGATTAGAGGGAGTCTAGGTGAGTGAAGGAGAGGGGGAGCCTGAGTGAGGGAGGGTAAGAGCGAGGTCACAGGAGAGGAGGGTGAGAGCGAGGTACAATGAGGGAGGGTGACAGGGAGCCTCAGTGAGACAGGTGGCCAGGGAGACTGAGTGAGGGAGAGTGAGAGGGATCTCGAGTGAGTTAGGATGTCAGGGAGCCGAAATGAGTCAGGGTGACAGGGAGTCTGAGTGAGGGAGTGTGAAAGGGAGCCTGAGTGAGGGAGGGTATGAGGGAGCCTGAGTGAGGGAAGGTGTGAGGGAGATCCAAGTGAGGGAGAGTGAGAGGGATCTCGAGTGAGTGAGGGTGACAGCCCGAATGAGTCAGGGTGAGAAAGCAACTGAGTGAGGGAAGGAGAGAGGGAGCTGAGTGAGGGAGGGTTAGAGGGAGCCTAGGTGAGTGAGGGTGAGCGGGAGCCGCAGTGAGGGAGGGTGAGAGAGAGCCTGAGTGAGAGACGTTGCCAGGGAGCTTGAAATAGGGAGTGTATGAGGGAGCCTGAGTGAGGAACTGTGTGAGGGAGCCTGAATGAGGGAAGGTGAGAGGGCCCCTGAGTAATGGAGGGTGAGAGCAAGGTCACAATGAGGGAGAGTGAGAGGGAAGCTAAGTGAGACGGGTTGCCAGGGAGACGGAGTGAGGGCGGGAGAGAGGGAGTCTGAGTGAGGGAGAGAAGGATTCCCACTTAGGGAGTGTGAGAGGGAGACTGAGTAAAGGAGGGTATGAGGGAGCCCCAGTGAGGGAGGGTGAGAGGGAGCCCGAGTGAGTGAGTGTGACAGGGAACCCGAATAAGTCACGGTGAGAGGGAGGTTCACAATGAGGTAGGGTGAAAGGTAGCCTGAGTGAGAGAGGTTCACAGGGAGACTGAGTGAGAGTGGTTCCCAGGGAAACTGAGTGAGGGAGGGAGAGAGGGAGCCTGAGTGAGGGAGAGAGGGAAGCTGAGGGAGGGAAGGTTAGAGAGACCTGAGTGAGGGAGGGTTACAGGGAGTCTAGGTGAGTGAATGTGAGGGGGAGCCTGAGTGAGGCAGGGTGAGAGCGAGGTCACAGTAAAGGAGGGTGAGAGCGAGATCACAATGAGGGAGGGAGGGAGGCAGCCTGAGTGACAGTAGTTGTGAGGGAGCCTGAGAGAGGGAGGGTGAGTGGTAGCATAGGTGAGTGAGGGTGAGAGGGAACCCGAGTAAGTGACGGTGAGAAGGAGTCTGAGTGAGAGATGGTGAGAGTGAGGTCACAATGAGGGAGTGTGGGAGAGATCCTGAGTGACAGAAGCTGTGAGGGAGCCTGAGAGAGGGAGGATGTGAGGGAGCCCAGGTGAGTGAGTGTGAGACGATGCCTGAGTGAGTGAGGGTGATAGGGAGCCCTAGTGAGAGAGGGTGAGAGCAATGTCACAATGAGGAAGGGTGGGAGGGAGCCTGAGTGACAGAAGTTGTGAGGGAGCCTGAGAGAGGGAAGGTGTAAGGGAGCATAGGTGAGTGAGGGTGAGGGGGAGCCAAAGTGACGGAGGGTGACAGGGAGCCCCAGGGAGGGAGGGTGAGATGGAACTCAAGTGAGTGAGGGTGAGAGGGACCTGAGTGAGGGAGGGTTACAGGCAGTCTAGGTGAGTGAGGTGAGGGGGAGCCTGAGTGAGGGAGGGTGAGAGTGAGGTCACAGGGAAGGAGGGTGAGAGCGAGGTACAATGAGGGAGGGTGACAGGGAGCCTCAGTGAGACAGGTGGCCAGGGAGACTGAGTGAGGGAGAGTGAGAGGGATCTCGAGTGAGTTAGAATGCCAGGGAGCCGAAATGAGTCAGGGTGACAGGGAGTCTGAGTGAGGGAGTGTGAAAGGGAGCCTGAGTGACGGAGGGTATGAGGGAGCCTGAGTGAGGCAAGGTCCAGTGAGGGAGGCTTAAATGGATCCCGAGTGAGTGAGGGAGACAGAGAGCCCGAATGAGTCAGGGTGAGAAAGCAACTGAGTGAGGGAAGGTGAGAGAGAGCTGAGTGAGAGAGGGTTAGAGGGAGCCTAGGTGAGTGAGGGTGAGCGGGAGCCGCAGTGAGGGAGGGAGAGAGCGAGGTCAAAATGACTGAGGGTGAGAGGGAGCCTGAGTGAGAGAGGTTGCCAGGGAGCTTGAAATAGGGAGTGTATGAGGGAGACTGAGTGAGGAACTGTGTGAGGGAGCCTGAATGAGGGAAGGTGAGAGGGCCTCTGAGTGATGGAGGGTGAGAGCAAGGTCACAATGAGGGAGAGTGAGAGGGAAGCTAAGTGAGACGGGTTGCCAGGGAGACGGAGTGAGGGCGGGAGAGAGGGAGTCTGAGTGAGGGACAGAGGGATTCCCACTTAGGGAGTGTGAGAGGGAGACTGAGTAAAGGAGGGTATGAGGGAGCCCCAGTGAGGGAGGGTGAGAGGGAGCCCGAGTGAGTGAGTGTGACAGGGAACCCGAATAAGTCACGGTGAGAGGGAGCCTGAGTGACAGGGGATGAGAGCGAGGTCACAATGAGGGAGGGTGAAAGGTAGCCTGAGTGAGAGAGGTTCCCAAGGAGACTGAGTGAGAGAGGTTCCCAAGGAGACTGAGTGAGAGTGGTTCCCAAGGAAACTGAGTGAGGGAGGGAGAGAGGGAGCCTGAGTGAGGGAGAGAGGCAAACTGGGGGAGGGAAGGTTAGAGAGACCTGAGTGAGGGAGGGTTACAGGGAGTCTAGGTGAGTGAATGTGAGGGGGAGCCTGATGGAGGGTGAGAGCGAGGTCACAGTGAAGGAGGGTGAGAGCGAGGTCACAATGAAGTGGGGGTGACAGGGAGTCTGAATGAGACAGGTTGCCTGGGAGACTGAGTGAGGGAGGGAGAGAGGGAGCCAGAGGGAGGGAGAGAGGGAGTCTGAGTGAGGGAGAGTGAAAGGGAGCCTGAGTGAGGGAGGGCACAATGAGGGAGGGTGGGATGGAGCTTGAGTGAGAGAGGTTCTGAGGGAGCCTGAGTGAGGGAGGGTGTGAGGGAGCCCCAGTGAGACTGAGAGGGACCTGAGTCAGTGAGCGTGAGAGGGATCCCGAATGAGTGAGGGTGACAGGGAGCCGGAGTGAGTCAGTGTGAGAGGGAGCCTGAGTGATAGAGGGTGAGAGGGAGATCACAATGAGGGAGGGTGGGAGGCAGCCTGAGTGACAGTAGTCGTGAGGGAGCCTGAGAGACTGAGACTGAGAGGGAGCATAGGTGAGTGAGTATGAGAGGGAGCCCGAAGGCGTGCGTGTGAGGGAACCCCAGTGAGTGACGGTGAGATGGAGCCTGAGGGAGGGCGAGAGGGAACTGAGTGTGCGAAGGCGAGAGGGACCTGAGTGAGGGAGGGTATGAAGGAGCCTGAGTGAGGGAAGGTTTGAGGGAGACCCAATGAGGGAGGCTTATAGGGAGCCCAAGTGAGGTAGAGTGATAGTGATCCGGTGTGAGTGAGGGTGACAGGGAGCCTGACTGATGGACGGTGAGAGCTAGGGCGCAATGAGGGAGGGTGGGATGGAGCTTCAGTGAGAGAGTTTCTGAGGGAGCCTGGGTGAGGGAGGGTGTGAGGGAGCCCCAGTGAGGCTGAGAGGGAGCCGAGTGAGTGAGGGTGAGCGGGATCCCGAGTGAGTGAGAGCGAGATCACAATGACGGAGGGAAGGAGGCAGCCTGAGTGACAGAAGTTGTGAGGGAGCCTGAGAGAGGGAGGGTGAGTGAGTGTGAGAGTGAGTCCGAGTACGTGAGGGTGAGAGGGAACCCCAGGGAGTGAGGGTGAGAGGGAGCCTGAGTGATGGAGGGTGAGAGCGAGGTCACAATGAGGGAGGGTGAGAGCTAGATCAAAAAGAGGGAGGGTGAAAGGTAGCCTGACTGAGAGAGGTTGCCAGGGAGACTGAGTGAGAGTGGTTGCCAGGGAAACTGAGTGAGGAAGGGAGACAGGGAGCCTGAGTGAGGGAGGGTATGAGGGAGCCTGAGTGAGGGAGCGTGTGAGGGAGTCCCAGTGAGGGTGAGAGGGAGCCGAGTCAGTGAGCGTGAAAGGGATCCCGAATGAGTGAGGGTGACAGGGAGCCCGAGTGAGTCAGTGTGAGAGACAGCCTGAGTGATAGAGGGTGAGAGCGAGATCACAATGAGGGAGGGTGGGAGGCAGCCTGAGTGACAATAGTCGTGAGGGAGCCTGAGAGAGGGAGGGTGAGTGGTAGCATAGGTGAGTGAGTGTGAGAGTGAGTCCGAGTGTAAGGGTGAGAGGGAACCCCAGTGAGTGAGGGTGAGAGGGAACTGAGTGTGCAAAGGCGAGAGGGATCTGAGTGAGGGAGGGTGTCAGGGAGTCTAGGTGAGTGAAAGTGAAGGGGAGCCTGAGTGAGGGAGGGTGAGAGCGAGATCACAATGAGGGAGGGAAGGAGGGAGGCAGCCTGAGTGACAGTAGTTGTGAGGGAGCCTGAGAGAGGGAGGGAGAGTGGTAGCATAGGTGAGTGAGTGTGAGAGGGAACCCGAGTGAGTGAGGGTGAGAGGAAACCCGAGTGAGTGAGGGTGAGAGGGACCTGAGTGAGGGAGGGTTCCAGGGAGTCTAGGTGAGTGAAGGTGAGGGGGAGCCTGAGTGAGGGAGGGTGTGAGGGAGCCCCAGTGAGGGTGAGAGGCAGCCGAGTCAGTGAGCTTGAGAGGGATCCCGAATGAGTGAGGGTGACACAGAGCCCGAGTGAGTCAGTGTGTGTGGGAGGCTGAGTGATGGATGGGGAGAGCGAGATCACAACGAGGGAGGGAGGGAGGCTGCCTGAGTGACAGTAGTTGTGAGGGAGCCTGAGAGAGGGCGGGTGAGTGGTAGCATAGGTGAGTGAGTGTGAGAGTGAGCCCGAGTGAGGGTGAAAGGGAACCCGAGTGAGTGAGGTTGAGAAGGAGTCTGAGTGAGAGATGGTGAGAGTGAGGTCACAATGAGGGAGTGTGGGAGAGATCCTGAGTGACAGAAGCTGTGAGGGAGCCTGAGAGAGGGAGGATGTGAGGGAGTCCAGGTGAGTGAGTGTGAGACGATGCCTGAGTGAGTGAGGGTGATAGGGAGCGCTAGTGAGAGAGGGTGAGAGCGATGTCACAATGAGGGAGGGTGGGAGAGAGCCTGAGTGACAGAAGTTGTGAGGGAGCCTGAGAGAGGGAAGGTGTAAGGGAGCATAGGTGAGTGAGGGTGAGGGGGAGCCAAAGTGACGGAGGGTGACAGGGAGCCCCAGGGAGGGAGGGTGAGATGGAACTCAAGTGAGTGAGGGTGAGAGGGACCTGAGTGAGGGAGAGTTAAAGGAAGTCTAGGTGAGTGAAGGTGAGGGGGAGCCTGAGTGAGGGAGAGTGAGACCGAGGTCACAGGGAAGGTGGGTGAGAGCGAGGTACAATGAGGGAGGGTGACAGGGAGCCTCAGTGAGACAGGTGGCTGAGTGAGGGAGTGTGAAAGGGAGCCTGAGTGAGGGAGGCTTAAATGGATCCCGAGTGAGTGAGGGAGACAGAGAGCCCGAATGAGTCAGGGTGAGAAAGCAACTGAGTGAGGGAAGGTGAGAGAGAGCTGAGTGAGAGAGGGTTAGAGGGAGCCTAGGTGAGTGAGGGTGAGCGGGAGCGGCAGTGAGGGAGGGAGAGAGCGAGGTCAAAATGACTGAGGGTGAGAGGGAGCCTGAGTGAGAGAGGTTGCCAGGGAGCTTGAAATAGGGAGTGCCTGAATGAGGGAAGGTGAGAGGGCCTCTGAGTGATGGAGGGTGAGAACAAGGTCACAATGAGGGAGAGTGAGAGGGAAGCTAAGTGAGACGGGTTGCCAGGGAGCCGGAGTGAGGGCGGGAGAGAGGGAGTCTGAGTGAGGGAGAGAGGGATTCCCACTTAGGGAGTGTGAGAGGGAGACTGAGTAAAGGAGGGTATGAGGGAGCCCCAGTGAGGGAGGGTGAGAGGGAGCCCGAGTGATGGAGGATGAGAGCGAGGTCACAATGAGGGAGGGTGAAAGGTAGCCTGAGTGAGAGAGGTTTCCAGGGAGACTGAGTGAGAGTGGTTCCCAGGGAAACTAAGTGAGGGAGGAAGAGAGGGAGCCTGAGTGAGGGAGAGAGGGAAACTGAGGGAGGGAAGGTTAGAGAGACCTGAGTGAGGGAGGGTTACAGGGAGTCTAGGTGAGTGAATGTGAGGGGGAGCCTGACTGAGGGTGAGAGCGAGGTCACAGTGAAGGAGGGTGAGAGCGAGGTCACAATGAAGTGGGGGTGACAGGGAGCCTGAATGAGACAGGTTGCCTGGGAGACTGAGTGAGGGAGGGAGAGAGGGAGCCTGAGGGAGGGAGAGAGGGAATCTGAGTGAGGGAGAGTAAAAGGGAGCCTGAGTGAGGGAGGGTATGAGGGAGCCTGAGTGAGGGAAGGTGTGAGGGAGACCCAATGAGGGAGTCTTATAGGGAGTCCAAGTGAGGGAGAGTGACATGGATCTCGAGTGGGTGAGGGTGATAGGGAGCCTGAGTGATGGAGGATGAGAGCTAGGGCACATTGAGGGAGGGTGGGATGGAGCTTGAGTGAGAGAGGTTCTGAGGGAGCCGGTGTGAGGGAGCCCCAGTGAGGCTGAGAGGGAGCCGAGTCAGTGAGCGTGAGAGGGATCCCGAATGAGTGAGGGTGACAGGGAGCCAGAGTGAGTCAGTGTGAGAGGGAGCCTGAGTGATAGAGGGTGAGAGCGAGATCACCATGAGGGAGGGTGGGAGGCAGCCTGAGTGACAGTAGTCGTGAGGGAGCCTGAGAGACTGAGGCTGAGAGGGAGCAAGGTGAGTGAGTATGAGAGGGAGCCCGAAGGCGTGAGGGTGAGGGAACCCCAGTGAGTGACGGTGAGATGGAGCCTGAGAGAGGGCGAGAGGGACCTGAGTGAGGGAGGGTATGAAAGAGCCTGAGTGAGGGAAGGTTTGAGGGAGACCCAATGAGGGAGGCTTATAGGGAGCCCAAGTGAGGTAGAGTGATAATGATCCCGAGTGAGTGAGGGTGAGCGGGATCCCGAGTGAGTGAGAGACAGATCACAATGACGGAGGGAAGGAGGCAGCCTGAGTGACAGTAGTTGTGAGGGAGCCTGAGAGAGGGAGGGTGAGTGAGTGTGAGAGTGATTCCGAGTGCGTGAGGGTGAGAGGGAACCCCAGTGAGTGAGGGTGAGAGGGAACCCCAGTGAGTGAGGGTGAGAGGGAACCCCAGTGAGTGAGGGTGAGAGGGAACCCGAATGAGTCAGGGTGAGAGGGAGCCTGAGTGATGGAGAGTGAGAGCGAGGTCAAAATGAGGGAGGGTGAGAGCGTGGTCACAAAGAGGGAGGGTGAAAGGTAGCCTGAGTGAGACAGGTTGCCAGGGAGACTGAGTGAGAGTGGTTACCAGGGAAACTGAGTGAGGAAGGGAGAGAGGGAACCTGAGTGAGTGAGAGACGGAGTCTGAGTGAGGGAGTGTGAAAGGGAGCCTGAGTGAGGGAGGCTATGAGGGAGCCTGAGTGAGGGAAAGTGTGAGGGAACCCAAGTGAGGGAGAGTGATAGGGATCCCGAGTGAGTGAGGGTGACAGGGAGCCTGAGTGATGGAGGATGAGAGCTAGGGCACAATGAGGGAGGGTGGGATGGAGACTGAGTGAGACATGTTCTGAGGGAGCCTGAGTGTGGGAGGGTGTGAGGGAGCCCCAGTGAGTGTGAGAGGAAGCCGAGTGAGTGAGGGTGAGAGGAATCCCGAGTGCCTGAGGGTGACAGGGAGCCCGAGTGAGTCAGTGTGTGTGGGAGCCTGAATGATGGAGGGTGAGAGCGAGATCACAATGAGGCAGGGAGGGAGGCAGCCTGAGTGACAGTAGTCGTGAGGGAGCCTGAGAGAGGGAGGGTGAGTGAGTGTGAGAGTGAGTCCGAGTGTGTGAGGGTGAGAGGGAACCCCAGTGAGGGAGGGTGAGAGGGAAGTGAGTGTGCAAAGGCGAGAGGGACCTGAGTGAGGGAGGGTGTCAGGGAGTCTAGGTGAGTGAAGGTGAAGGGGAGCCTGAGTGAGGGAGGGTGAGAGCGAGGTCACAGGGAGAGTGAGGGAGGGTGAGAGCGAGGTCACAGGGAAGGAGGGTGAGATCGAAGTACGGGAAGGAGGGTGAGATCGAAGTACAATGAGGGAGGGTGACAGGGAGCCTCAGTAAGACAGGTGGCTATGGAGACTGAGTGAGGGAGAGTGAGAGGGATCTCGAGTGAGTTAGGATGCCAGGGAGCCGAAATGTGTCAGGGTGACAGGGAGCCTGAGTGATGTAGGGAGAGAGCGAGATCACAATGAGGGAGGAGAGGGAGCCCAAGTGAGTCAGTGTGAGAGGGAGCCTGAGTGACAGAGGGTGAGAGCGAGATCACAATGAGGGAGGGTGGGAGGCAGCCTGAGTGACAGTAGTCGTGAGGGAGACTGAGAGAGTGAGGGTGAAAGGGAGCATAGGTGAGTAAGTGTGAGACGGAGCCCGAAGGAGTGAGGGTGAGGGAGCTCAAAGGAGTGAGGGTGAGGGAACCCGAGTGAGTGACGGTGAGATGGAGCCTGAGTGAGGGCGAGAGGGACCTGAGTGCAGAAGGGTATGAAGGAGCCTGTGTGAGGGAAGGTTTGAGGGAGACCCAAAGAGGGAGGCTTATAGGGAGGCCAAGTGAGGTAGAGTGATAGGGATCCCTAGTGAGTGAGTGTGACAGGGAGCTTGACTGATGGACGGTGAGAGCTAGGGCACAATGAGGGAGGGTGGCATGGAGCTTGAGTGATAGCATTTCTGAGGGAGCCTGAGTAAGGGAGTGTGTGAAGGAGCCCCAGTGATGCTGAGAGGGAGACGAGTGAGTGAGGGTGAGCGGGATTCCGAGTGAGTGAGAGCGAGATCACAATGAGGGAGGGAGGGAGGCAGCCTCAGTGACAGTAGTTGTGAGGGAGCCTGAGAGAGGGAGGGTGAGTGGTAGCATAGGTGAGTGAGTGTGAGAGTGAACCCGAGTGAGTGAGTGTGAGAGTGAACCCGAGTGAGTGAGGGTGAGAAGGAGCTTGAGTGAGAGAGGATTAGAGGGAGTCTAGGTGAGTGAAGGAGAGGGGGAGCCTGAGTGAGGGAGGGTAAGAGCGAGGTCACAGGAGAGGAGGGTGAGAGCGAGGTACAATGAGGGAGGGTGACAGGGAGCCGGAGTGAGTCAGGTGGCCAGGGAGACTGAGTGAGGGAGAGTGAGAGGGATCTCGAGTGAGTTAGGATGTCAGGGAGCCGAAATGAGTCAGGGTGACAGGGAGTCTGAGTGAGGGAGTGTGAAAGGGAGCCTGAGTGAGGGAGGGTATGAGGGAGCCTGACTGAGGGAAGGTGTGAGGGAGATCCAGTGAGGGAGGCTTAAAGGGATCCCAAGTGAGGGAGAGTGAGAGGGATCTCGAGTGAGTGAGGGTGACAGCCCGAATGAGTCAGGGTGAGAAAGCAACTGAGTGAGGGAAGGAGAGAGGGAGCTGAGTGAGGGAGGGTTAGAGGGAGCCTAGGTGAGTGAGGGTGAGCGGGAGCCGCAGTGAGGGAGGGTGAGAGAGAGCCTGAGTGAGAGACGTTGCCAGGGAGCTTGAAATAGGGAGTGTATGAGGGAGCCTGAGTGAGGAACTGTGTGAGGGAGCCTGAATGAGGGAAGGTGAGAGGGCCCCTGAGTAATGGAGGGTGAGAGCAAGGTCACAATGAGGGAGAGTGAGAGGGAAGCTAAGTGAGACGGGTTGCCAGGGAGACGGAGTGAGGGCGGGAGAGAGGGAGTCTGAGTGAGGGAGAGAAGGATTCCCACTTAGGGAGTGTGAGAGGGAGACTGAGTAAAGGAGGGTATGAGGGAGCCCCAGTGAGGGAGGGTGAGAGGGAGCCCGAGTGAGTGAGTGTGACAGGGAACCCGAATAAGTCACGGTGAGAGGGAGGTTCACAATGAGGTAGGGTGAAAGGTAGCCTGAGTGAGAGAGGTTCACAGGGAGACTGAGTGAGAGTGGTTCCCAGGGAAACTGAGTGAGGGAGGGAGAGAGGGAGCCTGAGTGAGGGAGAGAGGGAAGCTGAGGGAGGGAAGGTTAGAGAGACCTGAGTGAGGGAGGGTTACAGGGAGTCTAGGTGAGTGAATGTGAGGGGGAGCCTGAGTGAGGCAGGGTGAGAGCGAGGTCACAGTAAAGGAGGGTGAGAGCGAGATCACAATGAGGGAGGGAGGGAGGCAGCCTGAGTGACAGTAGTTGTGAGGGAGCCTGAGAGAGGGAGGGTGAGTGGTAGCATAGGTGAGTGAGTGTGAGACGATGCCTGAGTGAGTGAGGGTGATAGGGAGCCCTAGTGAGAGAGGGTGAGAGCAATGTCACAATGAGGAAGGGTGGGAGGGAGCCTGAGTGACAGAAGTTGTGAGGGAGCCTGAGAGAGGGAAGGTGTAAGGGAGCATAGGTGAGTGAGGGTGAGGGGGAGCCAAAGTGACGGAGGGTGACAGGGAGCCCCAGGGAGGGAGGGTGAGATGGAACTCAAGTGAGTGAGGGTGAGAGGGACCTGAGTGAGAGAGGGTTACAGGCAGTCTAGGTGAGTGAGGTGAGGGGGAGCCTGAGTGAGGGAGGGTGAGAGTGAGGTCACAGGGAAGGAGGGTGAGAGCGAGGTACAATGAGGGAGGGTGACAGGGAGCCTCAGTGAGACAGGTGGCCAGGGAGACTGAGTGAGGGAGAGTGAGAGGGATCTCGAGTGAGTCAGAATGCCAGGGAGCCGAAATGAGTCAGGGTGACAGGGAGTCTGAGTGAGGGAGTGTGAAAGGGAGCCTGAGTGACGGAGGGTATGAGGGAGCCTGAGTGAGGCAAGGTCCAGTGAGGGAGGCTTAAATGGATCCCGAGTGAGTGAGGGAGACAGAGAGCCCGAATGAGTCAGGGTGAGAAAGCAACTGAGTGAGGGAAGGTGAGAGAGAGCTGAGTGAGAGAGGGTTAGAGGGAGCCTAGGTGAGTGAGGGTGAGCGGGAGCCGCAGTGAGGGAGGGAGAGAGCGAGGTCAAAATGACTGAGGGTGAGAGGGAGCCTGAGTGAGAGAGGTTGCCAGGGAGCTTGAAATAGGGAGTGTATGAGGGAGACTGAGTGAGGAACTGTGTGAGGGAGCCTGAATGAGGGAAGGTGAGAGGGCCTCTGAGTGATGGAGGGTGAGAGCAAGGTCACAATGAGGGAGAGTGAGAGGGAAGCTAAGTGAGACGGGTTGCCAGGGAGACGGAGTGAGGGCGGGAGAGAGGGAGTCTGAGTGAGGGACAGAGGGATTCCCACTTAGGGAGTGTGAGAGGGAGACTGAGTAAAGGAGGGTATGAGGGAGCCCCAGTGAGGGAGGGTGAGAGGGAGCCCGAGTGAGTGAGTGTGACAGGGAACCCGAATAAGTCACGGTGAGAGGGAGCCTGAGTGACAGGGGATGAGAGCGAGGTCACAATGAGGGAGGGTGAAAGGTAGCCTGAGTGAGAGAGGTTCCCAAGGAGACTGAGTGAGAGTGGTTCCCAAGGAAACTGAGTGAGGGAGGGAGAGAGGGAGCCTGAGTGAGGGAGAGAGGCAAACTGGGGGAGGGAAGGTTAGAGAGACCTGAGTGAGGGAGGGTTACAGGGAGTCTAGGTGAGTGAATGTGAGGGGGAGCCTGATGGAGGGTGAGAGCGAGGTCACAGTGAAGGAGGGTGAGAGCGAGGTCACAATGAAGTGGGGGTGACAGGGAGTCTGAATGAGACAGGTTGCCTGGGAGACTGAGTGAGGGAGGGAGAGAGGGAGCCAGAGGGAGGGAGAGAGGGAGTCTGAGTGAGGGAGAGTGAAAGGGAGCCTGAGTGAGGGAGGGCACAATGAGGGAGGGTGGGATGGAGCTTGAGTGAGAGAGGTTCTGAGGGAGCCTGAGTGAGGGAGGGTGTGAGGGAGCCCCAGTGAGACTGAGAGGGACCTGAGTCAGTGAGCGTGAGAGGGATCCCGAATGAGTGAGGGTGACAGGGAGCCGGAGTGAGTCAGTGTGAGAGGGAGCCTGAGTGATAGAGGGTGAGAGGGAGATCACAATGAGGGAGGGTGGGAGGCAGCCTGAGTGACAGTAGTCGTGAGGGAGCCTGAGAGACTGAGACTGAGAGGGAGCATAGGTGAGTGAGTATGAGAGGGAGCCCGAAGGCGTGCGTGTGAGGGAACCCCAGTGAGTGACGGTGAGATGGAGCCTGAGGGAGGGCGAGAGGGAACTGAGTGTGCGAAGGCGAGAGGGACCTGAGTGAGGGAGGGTATGAAGGAGCCTGAGTGAGGGAAGGTTTGAGGGAGACCCAATGAGGGAGGCTTATAGGGAGCCCAAGTGAGGTAGAGTGATAGTGATCCGGTGTGAGTGAGGGTGACAGGGAGCCTGACTGATGGACGGTGAGAGCTAGGGCGCAATGAGGGAGGGTGGGATGGAGCTTCAGTGAGAGAGTTTCTGAGGGAGCCTGGGTGAGGGAGGGTGTGAGGGAGCCCCAGTGAGGCTGAGAGGGAGCCGAGTGAGTGAGGGTGAGCGGGATCCCGAGTGAGTGAGAGCGAGATCACAATGACGGAGGGAAGGAGGCAGCCTGAGTGACAGAAGTTGTGAGGGAGCCTGAGAGAGGGAGGGTGAGTGAGTGTGAGAGTGAGTCCGAGTACGTGAGGGTGAGAGGGAACCCCAGGGAGTGAGGGTGAGAGGGAACCCGAATGAGTCAGGGTGAGAGGGAGCCTGAGTGATGGAGGGTGAGAGCGAGGTCACAATGAGGGAGGGTGAGAGCTAGATCAAAAAGAGGGAGGGTGAAAGGTAGCCTGACTGAGAGAGGTTGCCAGGGAGACTGAGTGAGAGTGGTTGCCAGGGAAACTGAGTGAGGAAGGGAGACAGGGAGCCTGAGTCAGTAAGAGACGGAGTCTGAGTGAGGGAGTGTGAAAGGGAGCCTGAGTGAGGGAGGGTATGAGGGAGCCTGAGTGAGGGAGGGTGTGAGGGAGCCCCAGTGAGGGTGAGAGGGAGCCGAGTCAGTGAGCGTGAGAGGGATCGCGAATGAGTGAGGGTGACAGGGAGCCCGAGTGAGTCAGTGTGAGGGTATGAGGGAGCCTGAGTGAGGGAGGGTGTGAGGGAGCCCCAGTGAGGGTGAGAGGGAGCCGAGTCAGTGAGCGTGAGAGGGATCCCGAATGAGTGAGGGTGACAGGGAGCCCGAGTGAGTCAGTGTGAGAGACAGCCTGAGTGATAGAGGGTGAGAGCGAGATCACAATGAGGGAGGGTGGGAGGCAGCCTGAGTGACAATAGTCGTGAGGGAGCCTGAGAGAGGGAGGGTGAGTGGTAGCATAGGTGAGTGAGTGTGAGAGTGAGTCCGAGTGTAAGGGTGAGAGGGAACCCCAGTGAGTGAGGGTGAGAGGGAACTGAGTGTGCAAAGGCGAGAGGGATCTGAGTGAGGGAGGGTGTCAGGGAGTCTAGGTGAGTGAAAGTGAAGGGGAGCCTGAGTGAGGGAGGGTGAGAGCGAGGTCACAGTAAAGGAGGGTGAGAGCGAGATCACAATGAGGGAGGGAGGGAGGGAGGCAGCCTGAGTGACAGTAGTTGTGAGGGAGCCTGAGAGAGGAAGGGAGAGTGGTAGCATAGGTGAGTGAGTGTGAGAGGAAACCCGAGTGAGGGAGGGTGAGAGGGACCTGAGTGAGGGAGGGTTCCAGGGAGTCTAGGTGAGTGAAGGTGAGGGGGAGCCTGAGTGAGGGAGGGTGTGAGGGAGCCCCAGTGAGGGTGAGAGGCAGCCGAGTCAGTGAGCTTGAGAGGGATCCCGAATGAGTGAGGGTGACACAGAGCCCGAGTGAGTCAGTGTGTGTGGGAGGCTGAGTGATGGATGGGGAGAGCGAGATCACAATGAGGGAGGGAGGGAGGCTGCCTGAGTGACAGTAGTTGTGAGGGAGCCTGAGAGAGGGCGGGTGAGTGGTAGCATAGGTGAGTGAGTGTGAGAGTGAGCCCGAGTGAGGGTGAAAGGGAACCCGAGTGAGTGAGGTTGAGAAGGAGTCTGAGTGAGAGATGGTGAGAGTGAGGTCACAATGAGGGAGTGTGGGAGAGATCCTGAGTGACAGAAGCTGTGAGGGAGCCTGAGAGAGGGAGGATGTGAGGGAGTCCAGGTGAGTGAGTGTGAGACGATGCCTGAGTGAGTGAGGGTGATAGGGAGCGCTAGTGAGAGAGGGTGAGAGCGATGTCACAATGAGGGAGGGTGGGAGAGAGCCTGAGTGACAGAAGTTGTGAGGGAGCCTGAGAGAGGGAAGGTGTAAGGGAGCATAGGTGAGTGAGGGTGAGGGGGAGCCAAAGTGACGGAGGGTGACAGGGAGCCCCAGGGAGGGAGGGTGAGATGGAACTCAAGTGAGTGAGGGTGAGAGGGACCTGAGTGAGGGAGAGTTAAAGGAAGTCTAGGTGAGTGAAGGTGAGGGGGAGCCTGAGTGAGGGAGAGTGAGACCGAGGTCACAGGGAAGGTGGGTGAGAGCGAGGTACAATGAGGGAGGGTGACAGGGAACCTCAGTGACACAGGTGGCCAGGGAGACTGAGTGAGAGAGAGTGAGGGGGATCTCGAGTGAGTTAGAATGCCAGGGAACCGAAATGAGTCAGGGTGACAGGGAGTCTGAGTGAGGGAGTGTGAAAGGGAGCCTGAGTGAGGGAGGCTTAAATGGATCCCGAGTGAGTGAGGGAGACAGAGAGCCCGAATGAGTCAGGGTGAGAAAGCAACTGAGTGAGGGAAGGTGAGAGAGAGCTGAGTGAGAGAGGGTTAGAGGGAGCCTAGGTGAGTGAGGGTGAGCGGGAGCGGCAGTGAGGGAGGGAGAGAGCGAGGTCAAAATGACTGAGGGTGAGAGGGAGCCTGAGTGAGAGAGGTTGCCAGGGAGCTTGAAATAGGGAGTGCCTGAATGAGGGAAGGTGAGAGGGCCTCTGAGTGATGGAGGGTGAGAGCAAGGTCACAATGAGGGAGAGTGAGAGGGAAGCTAAGTGAGACGGGTTGCCAGGGAGCCGGAGTGAGGGCGGGAGAGAGGGAGTCTGAGTGAGGGAGAGAGGGATTCCCACTTAGGGAGTGTGAGAGGGAGACTGAGTAAAGGAGGGTATGAGGGAGCCCCAGTGAGGGAGGGTGAGAGGGAGCCCGAGTGAGTGAGTGTGACAGGGAACCCGAATAAGTCATGGTGAGAGGGAGCCTGAGTGATGGAGGATGAGAGCGAGGTCACAATGAGGGAGGGTGAAAGGTAGCCTGAGTGAGAGCGGTTTCCAGGGAGACTGAGTGAGAGTGGTTCCGAGGGAAACTAAGTGAGGGAGGAAGAGAGGGAGCCTGAGTGAGGAAGAGAGGGAAACTGAGGGAGGGAAGGTTAGAGAGACCTGAGTGAGGGAGGGTTACAGCGAGTCTAGGTGAGTGAATGTGAGGGGGAGCCTGACTGAGGGTGAGAGCGAGGTCACAGTGAAGGAGGGTGAGAGCGAGGTCACAATGAAGTGGGGGTGACAGGGAGCCTGAATGAGACAGGTTGCCTGGGAGACTGAGTGAGGGAGGGAGAGAGGGAGCCTGAGTGAGGGAAGGTGTGAGGGAGACCCAATGAGGGAGTCTTATAGGGAGTCCAAGTGAGGGAGAGTGACATGGATCTCGAGTGGGTGAGGGTGATAGGGAGCCTGAGTGATGGAGGATGAGAGCTAGGGCACATTGAGGGAGGGTGGGATGGAGCTTGAGTGAGAGAGGTTCTGAGGGAGCCGGTGTGAGGGAGCCCCAGTGAGGCTGAGAGGGAGCCAAGTCAGTGAGCGTGAGACGGATCCCGAATGAGTGAGGGTGACAGGGAGCCAGAGTGAGTCAGTGTGAGAGGGAGCCTGAGTGATAGAGGGTGAGAGCGAGATCACCATGAGGGAGGGTGGGAGGCAGCCTGAGTGACAGTAGTCGTGAGGGAGCCTGAGAGACTGAGGCTGAGAGGGAGCAAGGTGAGTGAGTATGAGAGGGAGCCCGAAGGCGTGAGGGTGAGGGAACCCCAGTGAGTGACGGTGAGATGGAGCCGGAGAGAGGGCGAGAGGGACCTGAGTGAGGGAGGGTATGAAGGAGCCTGAGTGAGGGAAGGTTTGAGGGAGACCCAATGAGGGAGGCTTATAGGGAGCCCAAGTGAGGTAGAGTGATAATGATCCCGAGTGAGTGAGGGTGAGCGGGATCCCGAGTGAGTGAGAGAGAGAGATCACAATGACGGAGGGAAGGAGGCAGCCTGAGTGACAGTAGTTGTGAGCGAGCCTGAGAGAGGGAGGGTGAGTGAGTGTGAGAGTGATTCCGAGTGCGTGAGGGTGAGAGGGAACCCCAGTGAGTGAGGGTGAGAGGGAACCCCAGTGAGTGAGGGTGAGAGGGAACCCCAGTGAGTGAGGGTGAGAGGGAACCCGAATGAGTCAGGGTGAGAGGGAGCCTGAGTGATGGAGAGTGAGAGCGAGGTCAAAATGAGGGAGGGTGAGAGCGTGGTCACAAAGAGGGAGGGTGAAAGGTAGCCTGAGTGAGACAGGTTGCCAGGGAGACTGAGTGAGAGTGGTTACCAGGGAAACTGAGTGAGGAAGGGAGAGAGGGAACCTGAGTAAGTGAGAGACGGAGTCTGAGTGAGGGAGTGTGAAAGGGAGCCTGAGTGAGGGAGGCTATGAGGGAGCCTGAGTGAGGGAAAGTGTGAGGGAACCCAAGTGAGGGAGAGTGATAGGGATCCCGAGTGAGTGAGGGTGACAGGGAGCCTGAGTGATGGAGGATGAGAGCTAGGGCACAATGAGGGAGGGTGGGATGGAGACTGAGTGAGACATGTTCTGAGGGAGCCTGAGTGTGGGAGGGTGTGAGGGAGCCCCAGTGAGTGTGAGAGGAAGCCGAGTGAGTGAGGGTGAGAGGAATCCCGAGTGCCTGAGGGTGACAGGGAGCCCGAGTGAGTCAGTGTGTGTGGGAGCCTGAATGATGGAGGGTGAGAGCGAGATCACAATGAGGCAGGGAGGGAGGCAGCCTGAGTGACAGTAGTCGTGAGGGAGCCTGAGAGAGGGAGGGTGAGTGAGTGTGAGAGTGAGTCCGAGTGTGTGAGGGTGAGAGGGAACCCCAGTGAGGGAGGGTGAGAGGGAAGTGAGTGTGCAAAGGCGAGAGGGACCTGAGTGAGGGAGGGTGTCAGGGAGTCTAGGTGAGTGAAGGTGAAGGGGAGCCTGAGTGAGGGAGGGTGAGAGCGAGGTCACAGTAAAGGAGGGTGAGAGCGAGATCACAATGAGGGAGGGAGGGAGGCAGCCTGAGTGACAGTAGTTGTGAGGGAGCCTGAGAGAGGGAGGGTGAGCGGTAGAATAGGTGAGTGAGTGTGAGAGGGAACCCGAGTGAGTGAGGGTGAGAGGGAACCCGAGTGAATGAGCGTGAGAGGGACCTGAGTGAGGGAGGGTTACAGGGAGTCTAGGTGAGTGAAGGTGAGGGAGGGTGTGAGGGAGCCCCAGTGAGGGTGAGAGGCAGCCGAGTCAGTGAGCGTGAGAGGGATCCCAAATGACTGAGGGTGACACAGAGCCCGAGTGAGTCAGTGTGTGTGGGAGCCTGAGTGATGGAGGGGGAGAGCGAGATCACAATGAGGGAGGGAGGGAGCCTGCCTGAGTGACAGTAGTTGTGAGGGAGCCTGAGAGAGGGCTGTTGAGTGGTAGCATAGGTGAGTGAGTGTGAGAGTGAGCCCGAGTGAGTGAGGGTGAGAGGGAACCCGAGTGAGTGAGGGTGAGAGGGAGCCTGAGTGAGGGATGGTGAGAGTGAGGTCACAATGAGGGAGGGTGGGAGAGATCCTGAGTGACAGAAGCTGTGAGGGAGCCTGAGAGAGGGAGGGTGTGAGGGAGTCCAGGTGACTGAATGTGAGACGATGCCTGAGTGAGTGAGGGTGAGAGGGAGCCCAAGAGAGAGAGGGTGAGAGCGATGTCACAATGAGGGAGGGTGGGAGGGACCCTGAGTGACAGAGGTTGCCAGGGAGCTTGAAATGCGGAGTGTATGAGGGAGCCTGAGTGAGGAACTGTGTGAGGGAGCCTAAATGAGGGAAGGTGAGAGGGCCCCTGAGTGATGGACGGTGAGAGCAAGGGCGGGAGAGAGGGAGTCTGAGTGAGGGAGAGAGGGATTCCCACTTAGGGAGTGTGAGAGGGAGACTGAGTAAGGGAGGGTATGAGGGAGCCCCAGTGATGGAGGATGAGAGCGAGGTCACAATGAGGGATGGTGAAAGGTAGCCTGAGTGAGAGAGGTTTCCAGGGAGACTGAGTGAGAGTGGTTCCCAGGGAAACTAAGTGAGAGAGGGAGAGAGGGAGCCTGAGTGAGGGAGAGAGGGAAACTGTGGGAGGGAAGGTTAGGGAGACCTGAGTGAGGGAGGGTTACAGGGAGTCTAGGTGAGTGAATGTGAGGGGGAGCCTGACTGAGGGTGAGAGCGAGGTCACAGTGAAGGAGGGTGAGAGCGAGGTCACAATGAAGTGGGGGTGACAGGGAGCCTGAGTGAGACAGGTTTGCCTGGGAGACTGAGTGAGGGAGGGAGAGAGGGAGCCTGAGGGAGGGAGAGAGGGAGTCTGAGTGAGGGAGTGTGAAAGGGAGCCTGAGTGAGGGAGGGTATGATGGAGCCTGAGTGAGTGAGCCCCAGTGAGGGTGAGAGGGAGCCGAGTCAGTGAGCGTGAGAGGGATCCCGAATGAGTGAGGGTGACAGGGAGCCCGAGTGAGTCAGTGTGAGAGGGATCCTGAGTGATAGTGGGTGAGAGCGAGATCACAATGAGGGAGGGAGGGAGGCAGCCTGAGTGACAGTAGTCGTGAGGGAGCCTGAGAGAGGGAGGGTGAGTGGAAGCATAGGTGAGTGAGTGTGAGAGTGAGTCCGAGTGTGTGAGGATGAGGGGGAACCCCCGTGAGTGAGGGTGAGAGGGAAGTGAGTGTGCAAAGGCGAGAGGGACCTGAGTGAGGGAGGGTGTCAGGGAGTCTAGGTGAGTGAAGATGAGGGGGAGCCTGAGTGAGGGAGGGTGAGAGCGAGGTCACAGGGAGAGTGAGGGAGGGTGAGAGCGAGGTCACAGGGAAGGAGGGTGAGATCGAAGTACGGGAAGGAGGGTGAGATCGAAGTACAATGAGGGAGGGTGACAGGGAGCCTCAGTAAGACAGGTGGCTATGGAGACTGAGTGAGGGAGAGTGAGAGGGATCTCGAGTGAGTTAGGATGCCAGGGAGCCGAAATGTATCAGGGTGACAGGGAGCCTGAGTGATGTAGGGAGAGAGCGAGATCACAATGAGGGAGGAGAGGGAGCCCAAGTGAGTCAGTGTGAGAGGGAGCCTGAGTGACAGAGGGTGAGAGCAAGATCACAATGAGGGAGGGTGGGAGGCAGCCTGAGTGACAGTAGTCGTGAGGGAGACTGAGAGAGTGAGGGTGAAAGGGAGCATAGGTGAGTAAGTGTGAGACGGAGCCCGAAGGAGTGAGGGTGAGGGAGCTCAAAGGAGTGAGGGTGAGGGAACCCGAGTGAGTGACGGTGAGATGGAGCCTGAGTGAGGGCGAGAGGGACCTGAGTGCAGAAGGGTATGAAGGAGCCTGTGTGAGGGAAGGTTTGAGGGAGACCCAAAGAGGGAGGCTTATAGGGAGGCCAAGTGAGGTAGAGTGATAGGGATCCCTAGTGAGTGAGTGTGACAGGGAGCTTGACTGATGGACGGTGAGAGCTAGGGCACAATGAGGGAGGGTGGCATGGAGCTTGAGTGATAGCATTTCTGAGGGAGCCTGAGTAAGGGAGTGTGTGAAGGAGCCCCAGTGATGCTGAGAGGGAGACGAGTGAGTGAGGGTGAGCGGGATTCCGAGTGAGTGAGAGCGAGATCACAATGAGGGAGGGAGGGAGGCAGCCTCAGTGACAGTAGTTGTGAGGGAGCCTGAGAGAGGGAGGGTGAGTGGTAGCATAGGTGAGTGAGTGTGAGAGTGAACCCGAGTGAGTGAGTGTGAGAGTGAACCCGAGTGAGTGAGGGTGAGAAGGAGCTTGAGTGAGAGAGGATTAGAGGGAGTCTAGGTGAGTGAAGGAGAGGGGGAGCCTGAGTGAGGGAGGGTAAGAGCGAGGTCACAGGAGAGGAGGGTGAGAGCGAGGTACAATGAGGGAGGGTGACAGGGAGCCGGAGTGAGTCAGGTGGCCAGGGAGACTGAGTGAGGGAGAGTGAGAGGGATCTCGAGTGAGTTAGGATGTCAGGGAGCCGAAATGAGTCAGGGTGACAGGGAGTCTGAGTGAGGGAGTGTGAAAGGGAGCCTGAGTGAGGGAGGGTATGAGGGAGCCTGAGTGAGGGAAGGTGTGAGGGAGATCCAGTGAGGGAGGCTTAAAGGGATCCCAAGTGAGGGAGAGTGAGAGGGATCTCGAGTGAGTGAGGGTGACAGCCCGAATGAGTCAGGGTGAGAAAGCAACTGAGTGAGGGAAGGAGAGAGGGAGCTGAGTGAGGGAGGGTTAGAGGGAGCCTAGGTGAGTGAGGGTGAGCGGGAGCCGCAGTGAGGGAGGGTGAGAGAGAGCCTGAAGTGAGAGACGTTGCCAGGGAGCTTGAAATAGGGAGTGTATGAGGGAGCCTGAGTGAGGAACTGTGTGAGGGAGCCTGAATGAGGGAAGGTGAGAGGGCCCCTGAGTAATGGAGGGTGAGAGCAAGGTCACAATGAGGGAGAGTGAGAGGGAAGCTAAGTGAGACGGGTTGCCAGGGAGACGGAGTGAGGGCGGGAGAGAGGGAGTCTGAGTGAGGGAGAGAAGGATTCCCACTTAGGGAGTGTGAGAGGGAGACTGAGTAAAGGAGGGTATGAGGGAGCCCCAGTGAGGGAGGGTGAGAGGGAGCCCGAGTGAGTGAGTGTGACAGGGAACCCGAATAAGTCACGGTGAGAGGGAGGTTCACAATGAGGTAGGGTGAAAGGTAGCCTGAGTGAGAGAGGTTCACAGGGAGACTGAGTAAGAGTGGTTCCCAGGGAAACTGAGTGAGGGAGGGAGAGAGGGAGCCTGAGTGAGGGAGAGAGGGAAGCTGAGGGAGGGAAGGTTAGAGAGACCTGAGTGAGGGAGGGTTACAGGGAGTCTAGGTGAGTGAATGTGAGGGGGAGCCTGAGTGAGGCAGGGTGAGAGCGAGGTCACAGTAAAGGAGGGTGAGAGCGAGATCACAATGAGGGAGGGAGGGAGGCAGCCTGAGTGACAGTAGTTGTGAGGGAGCCTGAGAGAGGGAGGGTGAGTGGTAGCATAGGTGAGTGAGTGTGAGAGGGAACCCGAGTGAGTGAGGATGAGAGGGAACCCGAGTAAGTGACGGTGAGAAGGAGTCTGAGTGAGAGATGGTGAGAGTGAGGTCACAATGAGGGAGTGTGGGAGAGATCCTGAGTGACAGAAGCTGTGAGGGAGCCTGAGAGAGGGAGGATGTGAGGGAGCCCAGGTGAGTGAGTGTGAGACGATGCCTGAGTGAGTGAGGGTGATAGGGAGCCCTAGTGAGAGAGGGTGAGAGCAATGTCACAATGAGGAAGGGTGGGAGGGAGCCTGAGTGACAGAAGTTGTGAGGGAGCCTGAGAGAGGGAAGGTGTAAGGGAGCATAGGTGAGTGAGGGTGAGGGGGAGCCAAAGTGACGGAGGGTGACAGGGAGCCCCAGGGAGGGAGGGTGAGATGGAACTCAAGTGAGTGAGGGTGAGAGGGACCTGAGTGAGGGAGGGTTACAGGCAGTCTAGGTGAGTGAGGTGAGGGGGAGCTTGAGTGAGGGAGGGTGAGAGTGAGGTCACAGGGAAGGAGGGTGAGAGCGAGGTACAATGAGGGAGGGTGACAGGGAGCCTCAGTGAGACAGGTGGCCAGGGAGACTGAGTGAGGGAGAGTGAGAGGGATCTCGAGTGAGTCAGAATGCCAGGGAGCCGAAATGAGTCAGGGTGACCGGGAGTCTGAGTGAGGGAGTGTGAAAGGGAGCCTGAGTGACGGAGGGTATGAGGGAGCCTGAGTGAGGCAAGGTGTGAGGGAGATCCAGTGAAGGAGGCTTAAATGGATCCCGAGTGAGTGAGGGAGACAGAGAGCCCGAATGAGTCAGGGTGAGAAAGCAACTGAGTGAGGGAAGGTGAGAGAGAGCTGAGTGAGAGAGAGTTAGAGGGAGCCTAGGTGAGTGAGGGTGAGCGGGAGCCGCAGTGAGGGAGGGAGAGAGCGAGGTCAAAATGACTGAGGGTGAGAGGGAGCCTGAGTGAGAGAGGTTGCCAGGGAGCTTGAAATAGGGAGTGCCTGAATGAGGGAAGGTGAGAGGGCCCCTGAGTGATGGAGGGTGAGAGCAAGGTCACAATGAGGGAGAGTGAGAGGGAACCTAAGTGAGACGGGTTGCCAGGGAGACGGAGTGAGGGCGGGAGAGAGGGAGTCTGAGTGAGGGACAGAGGGATTCCCACTTAGGGAGTGTGAGAGGGAGACTGAGTAAAGGAGGGTATGAGGGAGCCCCAGTGAGGGAGGGTGAGAGGGAGCCCGAGTGAGTGAGTGTGACAGGGAACCCAAATAAGTCACGGTGAGAGGGAGCCTGAGCGACAGGGGATGAGAGCGAGGTCACAATGAGGGAGGGTGAAAGGTAGCCTGAGTGAGAGTGGTTCCCAAGGAAACTGAGTGAGGGAGGGAGAGAGGGAGCCTGAGTGAGGGAGAGAGGCAAACTGGGGGAGGGAAGGTTAGAGAGACCTGAGTGAGGGAGGGTTACAGGGAGTCTAGGTGAGTGAATGTGAGGGGGAGCCTGATGGAGGGTGAGAGCGAGGTCACAGTGAAGGAGGGTGAGAGCGAGGTCACAATGAAGTGGGGGTGACAGGGAGTCTGAATGAGACAGGTTGCCTGGGAGACTGAGTGAGGGAGGGAGAGAGGGAGCCTGAGGGAGGGAGAGAGGGAGTCTGAGTGAGGGAGAGTGAAAGGGAGCCTGAGTGAGGGAGGGTGTGAGGGATCCCCAGTGAGGCTGAGAGGGACCTGAGTCAGTGAGCGTGAGAGGGATCCCGAATGAGTGAGGGTGACAGGGAGCCGGAGTGAGTCAGTGTGAGAGGGAGCCTGAGTGATAGAGGGTGAGAGGGAGATCACAATGAGGGAGGGTGGGAGGCAGCCTGAGTGACAGTAGTCGTGAGGGAGCCTGAGAGACTGAGACTGAGAGGGAGCATAGGTGAGTGAGTATGAGAGGGAGCCCGAAGGCGTGAGTGTGAGGGAACCCCAGTGAGTGACGGTGAGATGGAGCCTGAGGGAGGGCGAGAGGGAACTGAGTGTGCGAAGGCGAGAGGGACCTGAGTGAGGGAGGGTATGAAGGAGCCTGAGTGAGGGAAGGTTTGAGGGAGACTCAATGAGGGAGGCTTATAGGGAGCCCAAGTGAGGTAGAGTGATAGTGATCCGGTGTGAGTGAGGGTGAGAGGGAACCCGAATGAGTCAGGGTGAGAGGGAGCCTGAGTGATGGAGGGTGAGAGCGAGGTCACAATGAGGGAGGGTGAGAGCTAGATCAAAGAGAGGGAGGGAGAAAGGTAGCCTGACTGAGAGAGGTTGCCAGGGAGACTGAGTGAGAGTGGTTGCCAGGGAAACTGAGTGAGGAAGGGAGACAGGGAGCCTGAGTCAGTAAGAGACGGAGTCTGAGTGAGGGAGTGTGAAAGGGAGCCTGAGTGAGGGAGGGTGTGAGGGAGCCCCAGTGAGGGTGAGAGGGAGCCGAGTCAGTGAGCGTGAGAGGGATCGCGAATGAGTGAGGGTGACAGGGAGCCCGAGTGAGTCAGTGTGAGGGTATGAGGGAGCCTGAGTGAGGGAGGGTGTGAGGGAGCCCCAGTGAGGGTGAGAGGGAGCCGAGTCAGTGAGCGTGAGAGGGATCCCGAATGAGTGAGGGTGACAGGGAGCCCGAGTGAGTCAGTGTGAGAGACAGCCTGAGTGATAGAGGGTGAGAGCGAGATCACAATGAGGGAGGGTGGGAGGCAGCCTGAGTGACAATAGTCGTGAGGGAGCCTGAGAGAGGGAGGGTGAGTGGTAGCATAGGTGAGTGAGTGTGAGAGTGAGTCTGAGTGTAAGGGTGAGAGGGAACCCCAGTGAGTGAGGGTGAGAGGGAACTGAGTGTGCAAAGGCGAGAGGGATCTGAGTGAGGGAGGGTGTCAGGGAGTCTAGGTGAGTGAAAGTGAAGGGGAGCCTGAGTGAGGGAGGGTGAGAGCGAGGTCACAGTAAAGGAGGGTGAGAGAGAGATCACAATGAGGGAGGGAGGGAGGGAGGCAGCCTGAGTGACAGTAGTTGTGAGGGAGCCTGAGAGAGGGAGGGAAAGTGGTAGCATAGGTGAGTGAGTGTGAGAGGGAACCCGAGTGAGTGAGGGTGAGAGGAAACCCGAGTGAGTGAGGGTGAGAGGGACCTGAGAGAGGGAGGGTTCCAGGGAGTCTAGGTGAGTGAAGGTGTGGGGGAGCCTGAGTGAGGGAGGGTGTGAGGGAGCCCCAGTGAGGGTGAGAGGCAGCCGAGTCAGTGAGCTTGAGAGGGATCCCGAATGAGTGAGGGTGACACAGAGCCCGAGTGAGTCAGTGTGTGTGGGAGGCTGAGTGATGGATGGGGAGAGCGAGATCACAATGAGGGAGGGAGGGAGGCTGCCTGAGTGACAGTAGTTGTGAGGGAGCCTGAGAGAGGGCGGGTGAGTGGTAGCATAGGTGAGTGAGTGTGAGAGTGAGCCCGAGTGAGGGTGAAAGGGAAGCCGAGTGAGTGAGGTTGAGAAGGAGTCTGAGTGAGAGATGGTGAGAGTGAGGTCACAATGAGGGAGTGTGGGAGAGATCCTGAGTGACAGAAGCTGTGAGTGAGCCTGAGAGAGGGAGGATGTGAGGGAGTCCAGGTGAGTGAGTGTGAGACGATGCCTGAGTGAGTGAGGGTGATAGGGAGCCCTAGTGAGAGAGGGTGAGAGCGATGTCACAGTGAGGGAGGGTGGGAGAGAGCCTGAGTGACAGAAGTTGTGAGGGAGCCTGAGAGAGGGAAGGTGTAAGGGAGCATAGGTGAGTGAGGGTGAGGGGGAGCCAAAGTGACGGAGGGTGACAGGGAGCCCCAGGGAGGGAGGGTGAGATGGAACTCAAGTGAGTGAGGGTGAGAGGGACCTGAGTGAGGGAGAGTTAAAGGAAGTCTAGGTGAGTGAAGGTGAGGGGGAGCCTGAGTGAGGGAGAGTGAGACCGAGGTCACAGGGAAGGTGGGTGAGAGCGAGGTACAATGAGGGAGGGTGACAGGGAGCCTCAGTGAGACAGGTGGCCAGGGAGACTGAGTGAGGGAGAGTGAGGGGGATCTCGAGTGAGTTAGAATGCCAGGGAGCCGAAATGAGTCAGGGTGACAGGGAGTCTGAGTGAGGGAGTGTGAAAGGGAGCCTGAGTGAGGGAGGGTATGAGGGAGCCTGAGTGAGGGAAGGTGTGAGGGAGATCCAGTGAGGGAGGCTTAAAGGGATCCCAAGTGAGGGAGAGTGAGAGGGATCTCGAGTGAGTGAGGGTGACAGCCCGAATGAGTCAGGGTGAGAAAGCAACTGAGTGAGGGAAGGAGAGAGGGAGCTGAGTGAGGGAGGGTTAGAGGGAGCCTAGGTGAGTGAGGGTGAGCGGGAGCCGCAGTGAGGGAGGGAGAGAGAGAGGTCAAAATGACTGAGGGTGAGAGAGAGCCTGAATGAGAGACGTTGCCAGGGAGCTTGAAATAGGGAGTGTATGAGGGAGCCTGAGTGAGGAACTGTGTGAGGGAGCCTGAATGAGGGAAGGTGAGAGGGCCCCTGAGTAATGGAGGGTAAGAGCAAGGTCACAATGAGGGAGAGTGAGAGGGAACCTAAGTGAGACGGGTTGCCAGGGAGACGGAGTGAGGGTGGGAGAGAGGGAGTCTGAGTGAGGGAGAGAAGGATTCCCACTTAGGGAGTGTGAGAGGGAGACTGAGTAAAGGAGGGTATGAGGGAGCCCCAGTGAGGGAGGGTGAGAGGGAGCCCGAATGAGTGAGTGTGACAGGGAACCCGAATAAGTCACGGTGAGAGGGAGCCTGAGTGATGGAGGATGAGAGCGAGGTCACAATGAGGAAGGGTGAAAGGTAGCCTGAGTGAGAGAGATTTCCAGGGAGACTGAGAGAGAGTGGTTCCCAGGGAAACTAAGTGTGGGAAGGAGAGAGGGAGCCTGAGTGAGGGAGAGAGGGAAACTGAGGGAGGGAAGGTTAGAGAGACCTGAGTGAGGGAGGGTTACAGGGAGTCTAGGTGAGTGAATGTGAGGGGGAGCCTGACTGAGGGTGAGAGCGAGGTCACAATGAAGTGGGGGTGACAGGGAGCCTGAATGAGACAGGTTGCCTGGGAGACTCAGTGAGGGAGGGAGAGAGAGAGCCTGAGGGAGGGAGAGAGGGAGTCTGAGTGAGGGAGAGTGAAAGGGAGCCTGAGTGAGGGAGGGTATGAGGGAGCCTGAGTGAGGGAGGGCACAATGATGGAGGGTGGGATGGAGCTTGAATGAGAGAGGTTCTGAGGGAGCCTGAGTGAGGGAGGGTGTGAGGGAGCCCCAGTGAGGCTGAGAGGGACCTGAGTCAGTGAGCGTGAGAGGGATCCCGAATGAGTGAGGGTGACAGGGAGCCCAAGTGAGTCAGTGTGAGAGGGAGCCTGAGTGATAGAGGGTGAGAGCGAGATCACAATGAGGGAGGGTGGGAGGCAGCCTGAGTGACAGTAGTCGTGAGGGAGCCTGAGAGACTGAGACTGAGAGGGAGCATAGGTGAGTGAGTATGAGAGGGAGCCCGAAGGCGTGCGTGTGAGGGAACCCCAGTGAGTGACGGTGAGATGGAGCCTGAGGGAGGGAGAGAGGGAACTGAGTGTGCGAAGGCGAAAGGGACCTGAGTGAGGGAGGGTATGAAGGAGCCTGAGTGAGGGAAGGTTTGAGGGAGACCCAATGAGGGAGGCTTATAGGGAGCCCAAGTGAGGTAGAGTGATAGTGATCCGGTGTGAGTGAGGGTGACAGGGAGCCTGACTGATGGACGGTGAGAGCTAGGGCGCAATGAGGGAGGGTGGGATGGAGCTTCAGTGAGAGAGTTTCTGAGGGAGCCTGGGTGAGGGAGGGTGTGAGGGAGCCCCAGTGAGGCTGAGAGGGTGAGAGCGAGATCACAATGAGGGAGGGTGGGAGGCAGCCTGAGTGACAATAGTCGTGAGGGAGCCTGAGAGAGGGAGGGTGAGTGGTAGCATAGGTGAGTGAGTGTGAGAGTGAGTCCGAGTGTAAGGGTGAGAGGGAACCCCAGTGAGTGAGGGTGAGAGGGAACTGAGTGTGCAAAGGCGAGAGGGATCTGAGTGAGGGAGGGTGTCAGGGAGTCTAGGTGAGTGAAAGTGAAGGGGAGCCTGAGTGAGGGAGGGTGAGAGCGAGGTCACAGTAAAGGAGGGTGAGAGCGAGATCACAATGAGGGAGGGAGGGAGGGAGGCAGCCTGAGTGACAGTAGTTGTGAGGGAGCCTGAGAGAGGGAGGGTGAGCGGTAGAATAGGTGAGTGAGTGTGAGAGGGAACCCGAGTGAGTGAGCGTGAGAGGGACCTGAGTGAGGGAGGGTATGAAGGAGGCTGAGTGAGGGAAGGTTTGAGGGAGACCCAATGAGGGAGGCTTATAGGGAGCCCAAGTGAGGTAGAGTGATAGTGATCCGGTGTGAGTGAGGGTGACAGGGAGCCTGACTGATGGACGGTGAGAGCTAGGGCGCAATGAGGGAGGGTGCGATGGAGCTTCAGTGAGAGAGTTTCTGAGGGAGCCTGGGTGAGGGAGGGTGTGAGGGAGCCCCAGTGAGGCTGAGAGGGAGCCGAGTGAGTGAGGGTGAGCAGGATCCCGAGTGAGTGTGAGCGAGATCACAATGACGAAGGGAAGGAGGCAGCCTGAGTGACAGAAGTTGTGAGGGAGCCTGAGAGAGGGAGGGTGAGTGAGTGTGAGAGTGAGTCCGAGTACGTGAGGGTGAGAGAGAACCCCAGTGAGTGAGGGTGAGAGGGAATCCGAAATGAGTCAGGGTGAGAGGGAGCCTGAGTGATGGAGGGTGAGAGCGAGATCAAAAAGAGGGAGGGTGAAAGGTAGCCTGAGTGAGAGAGGTTGCCAGGGAGACTGAGTGAGAGTGGTTGCCAGGGAAACTGAGTGAGGAAGGGAGAGAGGGAGCCTGAGTCAGTAAGAGACGGAGTCTGAGTGAGGGAGTGTGAAAGGGAGCCTGAGAGAGGGAGGGTGTGAGGGAGCCCCAGTGAGGGTGAGAGGGAGCCGAGTCAGTGAGCGTGAGAGGGATCCCGAATGAGTGAGGGTGACAGGGAGCGCGAGTGAGTCAGTGTGAGAGGGAGCCTGAGTTATAGAGAGTGAGAGCGAGATCACAATGAGGGAGGGAGGGAGGCAGCCTGAGTGCCAGTAGTCGTGAGGGAGCCTGAGAGAGGGAGGGTGAGTGGTAGCATAGGTGAATGAGTGTGAGAGTGAGTCCGAGTGTGTGAGGGTGAGAGGGAACCCCAGTGAGTGAGGGTGAGAGGGAAGTGAGTGTGCAAAGGCGAGAGGGCCCTGAGTGAGGGAGGGTGTCAGGGAGTCTAGGTGAGTGAAGGTGAAGGGGAGCCTGAGTGAGGGAGGGTGAGAGCGAGGTCACAGTAAAGGAGGGTGAGAGCGAGATCACAATGAGGGAGGGAGGGAGGCAGCCTGAGTGCCAGTAGTCGTGAGGGAGCCTGAGAGAGTGAGGGTGAGTGGTAGCATAGGTGAGTGAGTGTGAGAGTGAACCCGAGTGAGTGAGTGTGAACCCGAGTGAGTGAGGGTGAGAGGGAGCTTGAGTGAGGGAGGGTAAGAGCGAGGTCACAGGGAAGGAGGGTGAGAGCGAGGTACAATGAGGGAGGGTGACAGGGAGCCGCAGTGAGACAGGTGGCCAGGGAAACTGAGGGAGGGAGAGTGAGAGGGATCTCGAGTGAGTTAGGATGCCAGGGAGCCGAAATGAGTCAGGGTGACAGGGAGTATGAGTGAGGGAGTGTGAAAGGGAGCCTGAGTGAGGGAGGGTATGAGGGAGCCTGAGTGAGGGAATGTGTGAGGGAGATCCAGTGAGGGAGGCTTAAAGGGATCCCAAGTGAGGGAGAGTGAGAGGGATCCTGAGTGAGTGAGGGTGACAGAGAGCCCGAATGAGTCAGGGTGAGAAAGCAACTGAGGGAGGGAAGGTGAGAGGGAGCTGAGTGAGGGAGGGTATGAAGAAGCCTGAGTGAGGCAAGGTTTGAGGGAGACCCAATGAGGGAGGCTTATAGGGATCCTAAGTGAGGTAGAGTGATAGTGATCCCGTGTGAGTGAGGGTGACAGGGAGCCTGACTGACGGACGGTGAGAGCTAGGGCACAATGAGGGAGGGTGGGACGGAGCTTCAGTGAGCGAGTTTCTGAGGGAGCCTGGGTGAGGGAGGGTGTGAGGGAGCCCCAGTGAGGCTGAGAGGGAGCCGAGTGAGTGAGGGTGAGCAGGATCCCGAATGAGTGAGGGTGACAGGGAGCCCAAGTGAGTCAGTGTGAGAGGGAGCCTGAGTGATAGAGGGTGAGAGCGAGATCACAATGAGGGAGGGTGGGAGGCAGCCTGAGTGACAGTAGTCGCGAGGGAGCCTGAGAGACTGAGACTGAGAGGGAGCATAGGTGAGTGAGTATGAGAGGGAGCCCGAAGGTGTGAGTGTGAGGGAACTCCAGTGAGTGACGGTGAGATGGAGCCTGAGGGAGGGCTAGAGGAAACTGAGTGTGCGAAGGCGAGAGGGACCTGAGTGAGGGAGGGTATGAAGGAGGCTGAGTGAGGGAAGGTTTGAGGGAGACCCAATGAGGGAGGCTTATAGGGAGCCCAAGTGAGGTAGAGTGATAGTGATCCGGTGTGAGTGAGGGTGACAGGGAGCCTGACTGATGGACGGTGAGAGCTAGGGCGCAATGAGGGAGGGTGGGATGGAGCTTCAGTGAGAGAGTTTCTGAGGGAGCCTGGGTGAGGGAGGGTGTGAGGGAGCCCCAGTGAGGCTGAGAGGGAGCCGAGTGAGTGAGGGTGAGCAGGATCCCGAGTGAGTGTGAGCGAGATCACAATGACGGAGGGAAGGAGGCAGCCTGAGTGACAGAAGTTGTGAGGGAGCCTGAGAGAGGGAGGGTGAGTGAGTGTGAGAGTGAGTCCGAGTACGTGAGGGTGAGAGAGAACCCCAGTGAGTGAGGGTGAGAGGGAATCCGAAATGAGTCAGGGTGAGAGGGAGCCTGAGTGATGGAGGGTGAGAGCGAGATCAAAAAGAGGGAGGGTAAAGGTAGCCTGAGTGAGAGAGGTTGCCAGGGAGACTGAGTGAGAGTGGTTGCCAGGGAAACTGAGTGAGGAAGGGAGAGAGGGAGTCTGAGTCAGTAAGAGACGGAGTCTGAGTGAGGGAGTGTGAAAGGGAGCCTGAGTGAGGGAGGGTGTGAGGGAGCCCCAGTGAGGGTGAGAGGGAGCCGAGTCAGTGAGCGTGAGAGGGATCCCGAATGAGTGAGGGTGACAGGGAGCCCGAGTGAGTCAGTGTGAGAGAGAGCCTGAGTGATAGAGGGTGAGAGCGAGATCACAATGAGGGAGGGTGGGAGGCAGCCTGAGTGACAGTAGTTGTGAGGGAGCCTGAGAGAGGGAGGGTGAGTGAGTGTGAGAGTGAGTCCGAGTGCGTGAGGGTGAGAGGGAACCCCAGTGAGGGAGGGTGAGAGGGAACCCGAATGAGTCAGGGTGAGAGGGAGCCTGAGTGATGGAGGGTGAGAGCGAGGTCACAATGAGGGAGGGTGAGAGCGAGATCACAAAGAGGGAGGGTGAAAGGTAGCCTGAGTGAGAGAGGTTGCCAGGGAGACTGAGTGAGGAAGGGAGAGAGGGAACCTGAGTGAGTGAGAGACGGAGTCGGAGTGAGGGAGTGTGAAAGGGAGCCTGAGTGAGGGAGGGTATGAGGGAGCCTGAGTGAGGGAAAGTATGAGGGAGCCCAAGTGAGGGAGAGTGATAGGGATCCCGAGTGATGGAGGGTGAGACTAGGGCACAATGAGGGAGGGTGGGATGGAGCTTGAGTGAGAGAGATTCTGAGGGAGCCTGAGTGAGGGAGGGTGTGAGGGAGCCCCAGTGAGGCTGAGAGGGACCTGAGTCAGTGAGCGTGAGAGGGATCCCGAATGAGTGAGGGTGACAGGGAGCGCGAGTGAGTCAGTGTGAGAGGGAGCCTGAGTTATAGAGGGTGAGAGCGAGATCACAATGAGGGAGGGAGGGAGGCAGCCTGAGTGCCAGTAGTCGTGAGGGAGCCTGAGAGAGGGAGGGTGAGTGGTAGCATAGGTGAATGAGTGTGAGAGTGAGTCTGAGTGTGTGAGGGTGAGAGGGAACCCCAGTGAGTGAGGGTGAGAGGGAAGTGAGTGTGCAAAGGCGAGAGGGCCCTGAGTGAGGGAGGGTGTCAGGGAGTCTAGGTGAGTGAAGGTGAAGGGGAGCCTGAGTGAGGGAGGGTGAGAGCGAGATCACAATGAGGGAGGGAGGGAGGCAGCCTGAGTGACAGTAGTTGTGAGGGAGCCTGAGAGAGTGAGGGTGAGTGGTAGCATAGGTGAGTGAGTGTGAGAGTGAACCCGAGTGAGTGAGTGTGAACCCGAGTGAGTGAGGGTGAGAGGGAGCTTGAGTGAGGGAGGGTAAGAGGGAGGTCACAGGGAAGGAGGGTGAGAGCGAGGTACAATGAGGGAGGGTGACAGGGAGCCGCAGTGAGACAGGTGGCCAGGGAAACTGAGGGAGGGAGAGTGAGAGGGATCTCGAGTGAGTTAGGATGCCAGGGAGCCGAAATGAGTCAGGGTGACAGGGAGTATGAGTGAGGGAGTGTGAAAGGGAGCCTGAGTGAGGGAGGGTATGAGGGAGCCTGAGTGAGGGAAGGTGTGAGGGAGATCCAGTGAGGGAGGCTTAAAGGGATCCCAAGTGAGGGAGAGTGAGAGGGATCCTGAGTGAGTGAGGGTGACAGAGAGCCCGAATGAGTCAGGGTGAGAAAGCAACTGAGGGAGGGAAGGTGAGAGGGAGCTGAGTGAGGGAGGGTTAGAGGGAGTCTAGGTTAGTGAGGGTGAGCGGGAGCTGCAGTGAGGGAGGGAGAGAGCGAGGTCAAAATGACTGAGGGTGAGAGGGAGCCTGAGTGAGGAACTGTGTGAGGGAGCCTGAATGAGGGAAGGTGAGAGGGCCCCTGAGTGATGGAGGGTGAGAGCAAGGTCACAATGAGGGAGAGTGAGAGGGAACCTAAGTGAGACGGGTTGCCAGGGAGACGGAGTGAGGGCGGGAGAGAGGGAGTCTGAGTGAGGGAGAGAGGGATTCCCACTTAGGGAGTGTGAGAGGGAGACTGAGTAAAGGAGGGTATGAGGGAGCCCCAGTGAGGGAGGGTGAGAGGGAGCCCGAGTGAGTGAGTGTGACAGGGAACCCGAATAAGTCACGGTGAGAGGGAGCCTGAGTGATGGAGGATGAGAGCGAGGTCACAATGAGGGAGGGTGAAAGGTAGCCTGAGTGAGAGAGGTTTCCAGGGAGACTGAGTGAGAGTGGTTCCCAGGGAAACTGAGTGATGGAGGGAGAGAGGGAGCCTGAGTGAGGGAGAGAGGGAAACTGAGGGAGAGAAGGTTAGAGAGACCTGAGTGAGGGAGGGTTACAGGGAGTCTAGGTGAGTGAATGTGAGGGGGAGCCTGATTGAGGGTGAGAGCGAGGTCACAGTGAAGGAGGGTGAGAGCGAGGTCACAATGAAGGGGGGTGACAGGGAGCCTGAATGAGACAGGTTGCCTGGGAGACTCAGTGACAGTGAGGGAGGGAGAGAGGGAGCCTGAGGGAGGGAGAGAGGCAGTCTGAGTGAGGGAGAGTGAAAGGGAGCCTGAGTGAGGGACGGTATGAGGGAGCCTGAGTGAGGGAGGGCACAATGAGGGAGGGTGGGATGGAGCTTGAGTGAGAGAGATTCTGAGGGAGCCTGAGTGAGGGAGGGTGTGAGGGAGCCCCAGTGAGGCTGAGAGGGACCTGAGTCAGTGAGCGTGAGAGGGATCCCGAATGAGTGAGGGTGACAGGGAGCGCGAGTGAGTCAGTGTGAGAGGGAGCCTGAGTTATAGAGGGTGAGAGCGAGATCACAATGAGGGAGGGTGGGAGGCAGCCTGAGTGACAGTAGTCGTGAGGGAGCCTGAGAGACTAAGACTGAGAGGGAGCATAGGTGAGTGAGTATGAGAGGGAGCCCGAAGGCGTGAGGGTGAGGGAACCCCAGTGAGTGACGGTGAGATGGAGCCTGAGGGAGGGCTAGAGGGAACTGAGTGTGCGAAGGCGAGAGGGAACTGAGTGAGGGAGGGTATGAAGAAGCCTGAGTGAGGCAAGGTTTGAGGGAGACCCAATGAGGGAGGCTTATAGGGATCCTAAGTGAGGTAGAGTGATAGTGATCCCGTGTGAGTGAGGGTGACAGGGAGCCTGACTGACGGACGGTGAGAGCTAGGGCACAATGAGGGAGGGTGGGACGGAGCTTCAGTGAGCGAGTTTCTGAGGGAGCCTGGGTGAGGGAGGGTGTGAGGGAGCCCCAGTGAGGCTGAGAGGGAGCCGAGTGAGTGAGGGTGAGCAGGATCCCGAGTGAGTGTGAGCGAGATCACAATGACGGAGGGAAGGAGGCAGCCTGAGTGACAGAAGTTGTGAGGGAGCCTGAGAGAGGGAGGGTGAGTGAGTGTGAGAGTGAGTCCGAGTACGTGAGGGTGAGAGAGAACCCCAGTGAGTGAGGGTGAGAGGGAATCCGAAATGAGTCAGGGTGAGAGGGAGCCTGAGTGATGGAGGGTGAGAGCGAGATCAAAAAGAGGGAGGGTGAAAGGTAGCCTGAGTGAGAGAGGTTGCCAGGGAGACTGAGTGAGAGTGGTTGCCAGGGAAACTGAGTGAGGAAGGGAGAGAGGGAGTCTGAGTCAGTAAGAGACGGAGTCTGAGTGAGGGAGTGTGAAAGGGAGCCTGAGTGAGGGAGGGTGTGAGGGAGCCCCAGTGAGGGTGAGAGGGAGCCGAGTCAGTGAGCGTGAGAGGGATCCCGAATGAGTGAGGGTGACAGGGAGCCCGAGTGAGTCAGTGTGAGAGAGAGCCTGAGTGATAGAGGGTGAGAGCGAGATCACAATGAGGGAGGGTGGGAGGCAGCCTGAGTGACAGTAGTTGTGAGGGAGCCTGAGAGAGGGAGGGTGAGTGAGTGTGAGAGTGAGTCCGAGTGCGTGAGGGTGAGAGGGAACCCCAGTGAGGGAGGGTGAGAGGGAACCCGAATGAGTCAGGGTGAGAGGGAGCCTGAGTGATGGAGGGTGAGAGCGAGGTCACAATGAGGGAGGGTGAGAGCGAGATCACAAAGAGGGAGGGTGAAAGGTAGCCTGAGTGAGAGAGGTTGCCAGGGAGACTGAGTGAGGAAGGGAGAGAGGGAACCTGAGTGAGTGAGAGACGGAGTCGGAGTGAGGGAGTGTGAAAGGGAGCCTGAGTGAGGGAGGGTATGAGGGAGCCTGAGTGAGGGAAAGTATGAGGGAGCCCAAGTGAGGGAGAGTGATAGGGATCCCGAGTGATGGAGGGTGAGACTAGGGCACAATGAGGGAGGGTGGGATGGAGCTTGAGTGAGAGAGATTCTGAGGGAGCCTGAGTGAGGGAGGGTGTGAGGGAGCCCCAGTGAGGCTGAGAGGGACCTGAGTCAGTGAGCGTGAGAGGGATCCCGAATGAGTGAGGGTGACAGGGAGCGCGAGTGAGTCAGTGTGAGAGGGAGCCTGAGTTATAGAGGGTGAGAGCGAGATCACAATGAGGGAGGGAGGGAGGCAGCCTGAGTGCCAGTAGTCGTGAGGGAGCCTGAGAGAGGGAGGGTGAGTGGTAGCATAGGTGAATGAGTGTGAGAGTGAGTCTGAGTGTGTGAGGGTGAGAGGGAACCCCAGTGAGTGAGGGTGAGAGGGAAGTGAGTGTGCAAAGGCGAGAGGGCCCTGAGTGAGGGAGGGTGTCAGGGAGTCTAGGTGAGTGAAGGTGAAGGGGAGCCTGAGTGAGGGAGGGTGAGAGCGAGATCACAATGAGGGAGGGAGGGAGGCAGCCTGAGTGACAGTAGTCGTGAGGGAGCCTGAGAGAGTGAGGGTGAGTGGTAGCATAGGTGAGTGAGTGTGAGAGTGAACCCGAGTGAGTGAGTGTGAACCCGAGTGAGTGAGGGTGAGAGGGAGCTTGAGTGAGGGAGGGTAAGAGGGAGGTCACAGGGAAGGAGGGTGAGAGCGAGGTACAATGAGGGAGGGTGACAGGGAGCCGCAGTGAGACAGGTGGCCAGGGAAACTGAGGGAGGGAGAGTGAGAGGGATCTCGAGTGAGTTAGGATGCCAGGGAGCCGAAATGAGTCAGGGTGACAGGGAGTATGAGTGAGGGAGTGTGAAAGGGAGCCTGAGTGAGGGAGGGTATGAGGGAGCCTGAGTGAGGGAAGGTGTGAGGGAGATCCAGTGAGGAGGCTTAAAGGGATCCCAAGTGAGGGAGAGTGAGAGGGATCCTGAGTGAGTGAGGGTGACAGAGAGCCCGAATGAGTCAGGGTGAGAAAGCAACTGAGGGAGGGAAGGTGAGAGGGAGCTGAGTGAGGGAGGGTTAGAGGGAGTCTAGGTTAGTGAGGGTGAGCGGGAGCCGCAGTGAGGGAGGGAGAGAGCGAGGTCAAAATGACTGAGGGTGAGAGGGAGCCTGAGTGAGGAACTGTGTGAGGGAGCCTGAATGAGGGAAGGTGAGAGGGCCCCTGAGTGATGGAGGGTGAGAGCAAGGTCACAATGAGGGAGAGTGAGAGGGAACCTAAGTGAGACGGGTTGCCAGGGAGACGGAGTGAGGCGGGGGGAGAGAGGGAGTCTGAGTGAGGGAGAGAGGGATTCCCACTTAGGGAGTGTGAGAGGGAGACTGAGTAAAGGAGGGTATGAGGGAGCCCCAGTGAGGGAGGGTGAGAGGGAGCCCGAGTGAGTGAGTGTGACAGGGAACCCGAATAAGTCACGGTGAGAGGGAGCCTGAGTGATGGAGGATGAGAGCGAGGTCACAATGAGGGAGGGTGAAAGGTAGCCTGAGTGAGAGAGGTTTCCAGGGAGACTGAGTGAGAGTGGTTCCCAGGGAAACTGAGTGATGGAGGGAGAGAGGGAGCCTGAGTGAGGGAGAGAGGGAAACTGAGGGAGAGAAGGTTAGAGAGACCTGAGTGAGGGAGGGTTACAGGGAGTCTAGGTGAGTGAATGTGAGGGGGAGCCTGATTGAGGGTGAGAGCGAGGTCACAGTGAAGGAGGGTGAGAGCGAGGTCACAATGAAGGGGGGTGACAGGGAGCCTGAATGAGACAGGTTGCCTGGGAGACTCAGTGAGGGAGGGAGAGAGGGAGCCTGAGGGAGGGAGAGAGGCAGTCTGAGTGAGGGAGAGTGAAAGGGAGCCTGAGTGAGGGACGGTATGAGGGAGCCCTGAGTGAGGGAGGGCACAATGAGGGAGGGTGGGATGGAGCTTGAGTGAGAGAGATTCTGAGGGAGCCTGAGTGAGGGAGGGGTGTGAGGGAGCCCCAGTGAGGCTGAGAGGGACCTGAGTCAGTGAGCGTGAGAGGGATCCCGAATGAGTGAGGGTGACAGGGAGCCCGAGTGAGTCAGTGTGAGAGGGAGCCTGAGTTATAGAGGGTGAGAGCGAGATCACAATGAGGGAGGGTGGGAGGCAGCCTGAGTGACAGTAGTCGTGAGGGAGCCTGAGAGACTAAGACTGAGAGGGAGCATAGGTGAGTGAGTATGAGAGGGAGCCCGAAGGCGTGAGGGTGAGGGAACCCCAGTGAGTGACGGTGAGATGGAGCCTGAGGGAGGGCTAGAGGGAACTGAGTGTGCGAAGGCGAGAGGGAACTGAGTGAGGGAGGGTATGAAGAAGCCTGAGTGAGGCAAGGTTTGAGGGAGACCCAATGAGGGAGGCTTATAGGGATCCTAAGTGAGGTAGAGTGATAGTGATCCCGTGTGAGTGAGGGTGACAAGGAGCCTGACTGACGGACGGTGAGAGCTAGGGCACAATGAGGGAGGGTGGGACGGAGCTTCAGTGAGCGAGTTTCTGAGGGAGCCTGGGTGAGGGAGGGTGTGAGGGAGCCCCAGTGAGGCTGAGAGGGAGCCGAGTGAGTGAGGGTGAGCAGGATCCCGAGTGAGTGTGAGCGAGATCACAATGACGGAGGGAAGGAGGCAGCCTGAGTGACAGAAGTTGTGAGGGAGCCTGAGAGAGGGAGGGTGAGTGAGTGTGAGAGTGAGTCCGAGTACGTGAGGGTGAGAGAGAACCCCAGTGAGTGAGGGTGAGAGGGAATCCGAAATGAGTCAGGGTGAGAGGGAGCCTGAGTGATGGAGGGTGAGAGCGAGATCAAAAAGAGGGAGGGTGAAAGGTAGCCTGAGTGAGAGAGGTTGCCAGGGAGACTGAGTGAGAGTGGTTGCCAGGGAAACTGAGTGAGGAAGGGAGAGAGGGAGCCTGAGTCAGTAAGAGACGGAGTCTGAGTGAGGGAGTGTGAAAGGGAGCCTGAGTGAGGGAGGGTGTGAGGGAGCCCCAGTGAGGGTGAGAGGGAGCCGAGTCAGTGAGCGTGAGAGGGATCCCGAATGAGTGAGGG